>NC_087346.1:129805000-130107500 GCF_030014295.1 Loxodonta africana
TCGGATATCTTTCAGTATTAGAATTTCTCATTGATTCTATAGTTCAATCACTAACACTGTGGTACATACTTGTGAAGTGATTCTGATTGTGCGTGCTTGCTTCATAAAAATTTTTCCAAAAAAAAAATGATAAACTAGCTCAAAGTTCCTTGGGATAATTTTAATGAGCTCCAAGTCACCCAAAGAATTCCTCAAGATTCTTTTACATTTTATAAGGCAAACTAAATTTTTGCTAAAAACTTACAATAGCTAGTGTATCAGGTTAAAGTTAGATCCCTTCAGAGGTATTCGCTATTTACATACTTTGTAGCACAAAGCATTCCTTTTATGAAACAGCATGCAAAGCATATTTATGTTCCATTTTAGGACCATGAGTTTAATTTCATTATTTTCCAGAATTATGGAGCCAAAACTTAACATTATTGTTATAGATCTTGTACATAACAATAAAGAAAATTTGAATGATACAGAAATCTTTGAACAAGAACATTCAAATATTTGTGGAGAACAATTAGGCCTGTGTAAGAGGACTGATACCACAGAAAGGATAATGCAGTGAATGTGTAATGCACGTAATTCAAAAAGGATGGTTCTTGAAAATGGGCTGTATTAGGACTCCCCTCCAAGAGAAGGCGCTGTTTATTAAACACAGAGATAGAGAAGTAAAGTATCTGAGGGAGCTATTTCAGTCAAGCACAATTAATAAAATTCATGCAACATAAAAAAGGGACAAAAATGAAACATTGCAACTATTTTTAGGAAATGTGTTTTTCCTCGATGTTATTGTTAGTTGCCATCCATTCACCTCAGACTCATGGCAGCCTAATGCACGCTTGAGCTCACAGGTGGCTGTTGTGTTAATCCATCTCAATGTGGGTTCCCCTCATTTCCTCTGACACTCTATTTTTACTGAACATAATGTCCTTTTCTAGCAATTGATCTTTCCTTATGATGTATCTAAAGAAATTAAGCCTAGCTCTTGCCATCCTCTCTTCTAAGTAGCATTCTGGTTGTATTTCTTCTAAGTGATTTGTTCATTCTTCTGGCGGTCCATGGTATATTCAATATTCTTCACCAATACCACTATGCAAAGGCATCAATTCTACTTCTGTCTTCCTTTTTATTGTCCAAGTTTTGCACACATATGAGGCAATTGAAAAGACTGTGTCTTGGGTCTGGGGCACCTTAGTCATCAAAAGGGCAACATTGCTTTTTAAAACTTTAGAGAGGTCTTTTTCAGCAGATTTGCCCAATGCAGTATATCATTTAATTTCTTGACTGCTGTTTTCCTAGATATTGATTGTTGATCCAAGTAAAATGAAATCATTGAAAATTTTAATTTTTTTCTCCATTTGTCATGATGTTGTTTACTTGTCCAGCTGTAATGATTTTCATTTTTTCACTTTCAATTGTAACACATAGTAAAGGCTGTAGCCTTTGACCTTCTTCAGTAAGTGCTTCAAGTTGTCTTCATTTTCAGCAAGAAATGTTGTGTCATCTGCATATCGAAGGTCGTTAATGAGCTTCCCACCTTCCTCTAATCCTAATGTTTTGTTCTCCATGTAGTCTAGCTTCACAGATTATTTGTTCAGCATACAGATTAAATAAGTGAAACGATACAACCCTCCACACACATTTTCCAATTTCAAAGCACACAGTACCCCAAAACTTTTTGGGAAACAGAAGCATTTAAAATAAAAGGCTACAAATGGAAATATATGTACTGATAGATCTAAATGGGATATCCTTACTTTTTGGTTATGATTTTTGTGGCAATGTTAATTTGAAATAATCTATGCTTAGATTTTTTTTTTTTAGATTACAACCTTTGGATGTTACTCAAATATGCCGCACATATATATGGGGGTAACAATGATTATTTTCTCCTTTTTTTAGCATTAATCATTTTTATTTCTTCAGGTAACTTATATAATATTAATGATTTTCAGATTCTGATTATATGACAATTGCTAATTTATCTAAGCATATTAGTATAATACCTCACCAGAATGATATTCGGCAAGAATATTTTGGTGGGGCTATTCCAGTTGACTGACATTGGTGCTTCAGTAGTAGAGTCTTGATTTCCATGCAGGACACCTGAGTTCAATTTCCAGACAATACAGCTCAGGCACAGCCATGACCCACCTGTCAGTTGTGGTTTACTTGTTGCTAAGATGTTGAACAGGTTTCAGGGGAACTTCCAGACTAAGAAAGGAGCCCTGGTGGTGCTGTGATTAAGCACTCAACTGCTAACAGAAAAGTAGACTGTTCAAACCCACCAGCTGTTCTGGGGGAGTCAGAATTGACTTAATGACAATGAGGTTGTTTTTTGTTTGGTTTCCAGGCTAAGACTAGGAAGAAAGGTATGGTGATCTACTTCTGAAAATTAGCCAATGAAAACCTTAGCGATCACAATGGTCTATGCGTATTTCAGTTGACAGTCTCTAACAACAAAAATTCCAGTTGATTATAGCTGTCATCTGCTCTGAGTGGTTAGTGCTCTGGCTCATACTGTTCAATATTTGGAATTACCCCTTCACCAGGCAGTATTAGCATGAGAAAGAATGTTCATGTGAGCTCACTAAGGAGGTTAATATGAAATTCAGTTAGAGTTTCTACAAACTGTAGAAAGTTCAATTTGAATACATTTGTTCTGTGGAAACAAGTTATATCCACAGGCTATATTTTACTTCAATTATTTACTCCAATCCTTCTCACTTAAAATATTATTTGCTAGGTATATTTAAATAAATTGATTCACAAAAACCCCTTTTTCAATATGTATTTTATCCCCTCTTCTCTAGTATGCTCATTGATTGGCTACTTTTGAGCATTTTGTCTTCATAAATAAACAAATATTATATATTTCAGGATTCGTACTACAAAGACTGATTTTAATCAGGGCCTTCATTAATTTGATCAGCAAAGATGTTTGAGTTTTACAGTAACTTATACAGAAAGTAGCAGTATTGTTCAATAGATTTTGACATTTCTATTGAATTATGACATACAAAAAGTGAAAAATCTTAAGTATATATTTCAATTAATTTCTATAAAGTAAATGTACCCATAAAATGACCACAAAAATCAAGATAAAAAAAAAAAAAAAACATAATCAGCTTTCCAGAGTCCCCCAACACTTCTATCCAAGTCACTTTTTACTCAGCAATGGTATAAACTATTCTAAGTTTTGTCATCATTGACTTGGTTTGCTTGTTTATTAATATTCTAGAAAGAGCATGTTCACATTTTTCCATTATGTCTTGCTTTTTTGACCTCAACATTTCATCACTGCTGTTTCATCTAGCAGCAGTTCTTTTTTTTTTTTTGTATTTTCCTATTTCATTTTTCTGTGATATCCCACCATACGAATATGCCATTTTTTTTATTCATGGTACATTGATAAATATTTGAATCCACCCCTCCCCTTTTAACCTTTATAAATCATGGTGCTTAGATTATTTATTTATTATTTTTGTTTCTTAGTTAATTTCTTTGCAACTTCCTATCATGAGCATACATATGCACCTTAGGAAAAGGAAACTGGGCACAGACCATTGAGTGTATTCTTCTGATTTTCACATCCATCTGAGATGTTTGCCCTTCCTGATAGCCCTGAACACAATGTTGCTCTCCTTATCTCAGTGAGATTATGATATGATCTAGACTATTGCTTTGCATTAGGTCTCTTTGCACTCTTTGCTCTTCACAGAGAAGGCACAAATGCCCAGTGGTGATAAATTGCTAGGGGAAGCTCAGCTTCTTGGTACCTCTATTTTAGCATTGCATTTCAGGGTGGTTCTGCTAAATTTTGGTTATGGGAGGGTTTACACAGCTTTCCTTTTTAGAAAAAAAAAAAAATTCCAGTTGGGTCAATTCCACTCTTTTCAATCATTGTCAACATTATAAAATTTCATCATTAAAATGGTACCTCCCCATGACCCTATCAGTCTAATGTTTTACTGTTTAATCACTTCATTCCATCTGACAGGTGAGCTACTCTAATAAGGCTTACCAACCAAAAAAACCAAACCCAGTGCTGTGGAGTTGATTCCAACTCAGAGCGACCCTATAAGACAGAGTAGAACTGCCCCGTTGAGTTTCCAAGGAGTGCCTGGCGGATTTGAACTGCCGACCCTTTGGTTAGCAGCTGTAACACTTAACCACTACGCCAACAGGGTTTCCAATAAGGCTTAGCACATGAGAAAAATATAAAGCATACCATTTAATTAGTGATCCAAATACACGTTGAAAATCTAATTTTACTAAAAGGAGACCTCTCAGAATAATTTAAACGGTTTATCTTGAAATAATTTCAGATTTACAGAAAGTGGAAAACACACTGAAACGATCACCAATATGCACTTTGTACAGATTCCCTAAATACTTGCATTTTACCATGTTTGTTTCATTATGTATTATAGATAGTATTTTTTTCCTGAACCATTTAAAGGTAGGTTATGGATATATTGCTCTTTAACATCTTAAACATACCTTAAAAAAGAAAACATCCTTTTGTGTAATACAATACAGTTATAAAAATCAAGAAATTGCTAAAAAATAGTGTTGTTGTTGTTCGATGCCCTCAAGATGGTTCGGAATCAGAGCCACTCTATGTACAACTGGACAAAACACTGCCCGGTCCTGTGGCATTCTCACAATTGTTATGCTTGATTCCATCGCTGCACCCACTGGGCCAATCCATCTCCTTTAGGGTCTTCCTCTTTTTTCCTGACCCTCTACTTTACCAAACATGAATTCCTTCTTCAGTGACTGGTCTCTCCTGATAACATATCCAAAGTATGTGAGATGAAGTCTTGCTACCCTTGCTTCTAAGGGGCATTCTGGCTGTACTTCCTCCAAGACAGATTTGTTTGTTCTGCTGGCAGCCCATGGGTATAGCCAATATTCTTCACCAGTGCCATAATTCAAAGGCATCAATTTTTCTTCAGTCTTCTTTATTCATTGTCCAGCTTTCACACACATCTGAGGCAAATGAAAACATCATGGCTTGAGTCAGGTGCACCTCAGTCCTGAAGGTGACATATTTGCTTTTTAACACTTTAAAGAGGTCTTTTGCAACAGATTTGCCCAATGCAATGTATCTTTTGAGTTCTTGATTGCTGCTTCCATGGCTGTTGACTGTGGATCTAAGTAAAATGAAATTCTTGACAACTTCAATATTTTCTTAATTTATCACGATGCTGCTAATTGGTCCAGTTATGAAGATTTTCTTTCTTTCTTCCATTCTTTTTTTTTTAGTTTTGAGCTGTATACAACTGAAGGCTGTGGTCTTTGATCTTCATCAGTAAGTGCTTCAAGTCCTCTTCACTTTCAGCAAGCAAGATTGTGCCACCTGCATATCGTAGGTTGTTAACCAGTCTTCCTCCAATCCCGAGTCCTCATTCTTTCTCATATAGCCCATCTTCTGGAATTATTTGCTCAGCATTCTGATTGAATAAAACAAACCAAAACACCTTGCCAATGAGTTGATTCTGACTCATAGTGACCCTATAGGACAGAATAGGGTTTCTAAGGAGTGGCTGTTGGATTTGATTTCCTACCTTTTGTTTAGCAGTCCAGCTCTTAACCACTGTACCACCACAGCTCCTCAGATTGAATATGTATGATGAAAGGATACAACCTTGACACACACCTTTCCTGATTTTAAACCACACGGTGCCCCCTTATACTGTTTGAACAACTGCCTCTTAGTCTAAGTACAACTTCCTCATGAACATGATTTCGTGTTCTGGAATTCCCATTCTTCATACTGTTATCCATAATTTCTTATGATTCACACAGTCAAATGCCTTGGCATAGTATCTTAGTTATCTAGTCCTTCTATAACAGAAATACCACAAGTGGATGGCTTTAGCAAAGAGAAATTTATTTCCTCACAGTAAAGTGGTCTGAAAGTCCAAATTGAGGGCGTCAGCTCCAATGGAAGACTTTCTCTCTTTGGGCTCTGGAGGAAGGTCCATGTCCTCAACCTTCCCATGATCAAGGAGCTTCTCAGATGCAGGGACCCCAGGCCCAAAGGATATGCTCTGCTCCCAACACTGCTTTCTTGGTGGTATAAAGCCCCCAACTCTCTGCTTTCTTCCCTTTCCTTTTATCTCTTGTAAGATAAAAGATGGTGCAGGCCCCATCCCAGGAAAACTCCCTTTACATTGGATCAGGGATGTGACCTGGGTAAGAGTGATGTTACAATCCCATCCTAATCCTCTTTAAAATAAAATTACAATCACAAAATGGAGGACAACCACAAAATACAGGGTGTCATGGCCCAGTCAAATTAATACACATATTTTTGGGGGCATATAATTCAGTCCATGACATTCAGTAAAACACAGGTAAATATTTTTCTGGTTTTCTCTACTTTCAGTCATGATTCATCTGACATGAGTGTTGATATCCCTCATTCTAAATCCTTTTCTGAATCTGGCTGGAATTTCTGGCAGTTCCCTGTCTACGTACTACATGCAACTGCTTCTCAATGATCTTTAGCAAAATTTTACTTGTGTGTGATATTTATGATGTTTTCCAATAATTTCCACATTCTGTTGTATCTCCTTTCTTTAGAATGGGCAAAAATATTGATCTCTTCCAGTCAGTTGACCAGGAAGCTGTCTTCCAAATTTCTTGGCATAGATGAATGAGATCTTCCAGTAGTGTGTCTGTTTGTTGAAACATCTCAATTGATATTCCCTCAATTCCTGGAGCCTTGTTTTTTGCCAATGTCTTCAGTGCAGTTTGGACTTCTTCCTTCAGTACCATCAGTTCTCTATCATATGCTACCTCCTGAAATGATTGAAAGTCAACCTACTATTTTTGATACAGTTACTCTGTGTATTCCTACCATCTTGTAATGCTTCCTTTGTCCGTTAATATTTTCTCAGAATCCTTCAATAAGGTAACTGGAGGCTTGAATTTTCTCTTTAATTCTTTCAGCTTGAGAAATGCTGAGTGTGTTCTTCTCCCTTGGTTTTCTAACTTTAGGTCTTTGTACATTTCATTACAATACTTTGTCTTTTTGAGCAGCCTTTGAAATCTTCTGTTCGCCTCTTTTACTTCATAATTTCTTCCATTTTCTTTAGGTACCCTACATTCAAAATCAAGTTTCAGAGTCTCTTCTGACATTCATTTTGATCTTTTATTTGTTTTCTGTCTATTTTAATGATATCTTACTTTCTTCATGCATGATGTCTTTCACAACTCATCTGTTCTTTGGTCATTAGTGTTCAATGCAACAAATCTATTCTTGAGGTGGTCTCTAAATTTGGATGGGATATACTCAAGGTCGTATTTTGGCTCTTGTGGACTTGCTGTGATTTTCTTTAGCTTTAACTTGAAGTTGCATATGAGGAATTGATAGTCTGTTCTGGACTTCACTCCTGGCCCTTTTCTGACTGATGATATTAAGCTTCTCCATAGTGTCTTTCCACAGATATAGTTGACTTGATTCCTATGTATTCCATCTGGTGAGTTCCACATGTATAGCGGCAGTTTATGTGGTTGAAAAAAAAGATATTTGCAACGAAGAGGTAGTTGTTTTTATAAAATTCTACCATGGGATCTCAGGCATCATTTCTATCACCAAGGCCATATTTTCCAATTACCAATCCTTCTTTGCTTCCAACTTTTGTATTCCAATCACCAGTAATTATCAATGCAGCTTGACTGTATGTTCGATCAATTTCAGACCACAGAAGTTGGTAAAAATCTTCAACCTCCTTGGACTTAGTGGTTGGCAGGTAAATTTGAAAAATGGTTGCATTCACTGGTCTTTCTTGTAGGTGTGACTGTATTATCCTATCACTGACAGCATTGTACTTCAGGATAGACCTTGAAATGCTCTTTTTGACAATGAAGGCAAGACTGCTCCTCTTCAAATGCTCATTCCTGGCATAGTATACCATGATTGTTTGATTCAAAATGGCCAGTGCCAGTCCATTTCAGGTCACTAATGCCTAGGATGTCCATTTCATCTATGACAACCTCCAGTGTTCCTAGAGTCATACTTCATGCATTCCATGTTCCTGCTATTAATGGATGCTTGCAACTGTTTCATCTCCTTTTGAGTTGTGCCACATCAGAAAATGAAGGTCCCAAAAGTTTGACTTCATCTACATCATTGAGGTTGGCTCTACTTTGAGGAGGCAGCTCTTCCTCAGTCATCTTTTGAGTACCTTCCAACTTGAGGGTCTCATCTTCCAGCATTATATCAAACAATGTTCCACTGCTATCTATGTTTTCACTAGCTAATTTTTTCAGAAGTAGACCACCAGGTTCTTCTTCCTCCTCCGTCTTAGTCTGGAAGCTTAGCTGAAACCTGTCCACCATGGGTGATCCTGCTAGTATTTGAAATACAGGTGGTATAGCTTCCAGCATTATGGCAACGGGCAAGCCACCACAGTAGGACAAACTGACAGACATGTGATGCTGGGAAAAACTAGAACAGGCAAAACCACTATTCGATCCATTTTTAAAGTAAAAACAAGGAGATGACTAATTTGTATTTTGAAGACAATAAAGAATTATATGTATATCCTTTTAATGCTTCCCTATCTTAATAGCATTTTTATTATGTTTCAAAAACATTTTATTTGGCACTTGGAGCTTAGGTTTCAATCTCATATATTTAAGATCTTCATGAAGTCTAACAAAATTTGTACATATTGTGGATATTTGGTAAGGTAATATGAATGAATTAATAAATGGTTTAGATATGAATATAAAATGTAACACATTGTTCTGAACAGCCAGGGGTATGGGTAGTGGGGTAAGAATGTTGTGGTATATTTCCACTGGGCAGTTCCTAGCCCTTGGCATTTGATTTTAAGCAAGAGCTTTTTCTTAATATACAGTAAATTTTTTTTTAAATAAAAGAATAAAATACCATCTTTATGATAATTTCCCTGATATGCAGAAGGAAATTTCCCCATAATTCTTTACATGGGAATCTAGTTTGAGTGATTAGATCTAAAATTGTAAGATTTCATCAAGAAAAAAGATGGTAAACTGTAAAATAATAAAGATTAGTTATGTTCATCATAGCTTCTTTTTTATTTTAAAAGAGTAGAAACTCTGTACCTTCTATAACTACCATAGAGCTTTTTAAAAGTATAAAAAACATTATGATGTATATTTCTATAAGCAATTGGAATTTTTTTAATTTAGTTTTTCCATGGAAGTCTTTTGCAGTTGTACTAATAAAATGTCAACAAATATCTACAGAAGTTTTGATTTCTAATGCACATTATCACTGAAATTCGGCTTGACTTCTTTTAACAGAATATTTCTTCTCGCGTCCCCTCTCTTTTTCAGATAATAGCTGAAGACTGAAAATAAGAATTGCTTATCAGTTTAACAAAGGAGTTAAGCATTCATGGGGAATTAGCATTTTTAGAAGAGTGACTTCTTGATATGCCCTCTGCCATATTACAGGAGCTAAGTACCTATGGGAAATTAAATATTCATAAATTATAATTTGCCATCTACAAGTTATCTGCTTTTATGGAAGTATAGTAAAACTAATTTGCTCCTTCTTTAGCACTTATGGTCCCAGTTTTTCATTCTTACTGTACGTCTTGATTCAAATGTATAATCATGAGCCATATATCTTCTTACTCAAATGCCTACTTTTTTTTCCCGAATCTCATGAAAAAAAATATTAGGATATTAAATGTTTCCATATCTTTCTATAGAGAAAAAATTGGGAGATTTTGTTTTAATGAAACTGATCTTTCTGTGTGGTTGTGGTACAGCTCTGACTGGAGACAGGGCAAGGAAGAAATATACTGTTGCCATTTCTTTGACCTCTATGATCAGAACAGCTGCCTAAAAGATGCTGATTTTTTTTCCATGCATTTTTATAATTGCATATGACTTTGATACTAAGTATAACTATGCTCAAAGGCCAAGCTTCATTTGAGGAAAATTATAGACTTGTACTGCAGAATACATAGAGACGGAGTTCATAAATGCACTTCAGCAAATTCTTTTAAGTGGGGCATTTTTGATATGGTCCCTAAGGGTATTGGAATCTTCTACCAGGTAAAAATGTATGTCAAGAGGCTCTGAAATAAGCCTACTTTTGCAGTTGTTAAAATTTGAATAAGAGTTGAAATGAGGTGAACTTAGTAATAGAGAAATAGAAAAGTTGGGAAAGAACTAGCTTCCCTGGAGATTCCATATTGACTTTCCATATGACTTAAAAATCTGATGGGTCTGCAATTATAAGAAAGGGCCCTTAGGGACAAAACTTTCATGTCCTAGCAGGGTTTGTGTTTTGATGGATTTAACTGGGACAACTTCTAAATACTATGAGAAAGTAGGTTGAAACTAATGGGTATTAGCTACAGTTATTTTAGCTCTAATACACTTTTATGCTTTTTTTTTGGGGGGGAGGGAGATGGAGTGCAAGCCTTGTCAAAAACTGCATAACATATTCAGACTATTTCTTAGGTGACAGATTCATAGCTTTACCAGATGTATTTCTTAGTTTCTTCATTATGTTAAGATGTAAAGGAAATCTATAACAAAGGAACGTAAGAAATGTTAACAAATTTCTGTGACTTTGATATTAAGCATTTTGAAAAATAAGCCTTCGTTTTTACTAGTAGAATTTATGTAGCGAAATTAATTCAAAACAAAAATACAATGAAAATAGAATTATTTCCTCAAATCACATGTCAGAGTTAAAGAACATTTTTAAACAATGAAGTCAGAATTATAAATAGCATGAAAGTGGAGTCCATTTATCAGAAGAGAAATAATTTACAGAAACATCGTCTTGCCTTCACTGCGTTCCTTTTCTACATCTTATGCCTGCCTAAAAGTATATATATATATATAAATATATATATATATATAATTGTTCTGTTGTTTTCATTTTAGCTCATAGGATGTTTTGGCCAAAAATTTTATCTGTACTGAGGACACACACACACCCACACACACACCCACACACACACCCACACACACACACTTTTTTTTTTTTTTCCAGAGAGTGTTTTCTTACGCACTGGGATGGTTTTTCACATTCTGTATGCATTCTTCTTTCTTGTGGTTTTTTTACGTGATCTTGGCCGGTTGCCGTCTTCATTCTTTATCTTTGAAGGATATGAGTTTTTCACAGACCAACTATTTAGAGGATTTTTATCGAGGGTAGGGCCAGAGCCTCTCCCAGGATAGATGGAATTGTGTATAAATTAAGTTAGACTTCACTCTCTCTATCCAAGAGTGATATGCAACTGGAGAGTTATTTAAAATTTGAAGTCTCAGTTTGGAAGGCAGCTTCCTAAAATTATGGCTTGCCTGTGTAAACCTTCACTGAAGTGTGCCCCCTCAGTGCTCAGAAATAATGAGACCAGTATGTATGTTCTACTTTTGGCTGATCTTAGTTAGGCAATTAGAGCTCTGGTGATGCAGTGGTTCAGAGCTCAACTGCTAACCAAAAAGTTAGCAGTTTGAATCTGCTACCTGCTCCTTGGAAACCCTATGGGTAAGTTCTACTCCAACCTACACAGTTGGTATGAGTCAGAACCAACTTGACAGCAAGAGGGAATCAGGCAATTGAATTTTGCATCTCAAGGTATATTCTTGGCCATCAAGAAATGTTTGTTTCTGGATCCTTCTGAAGTCAGAGTCTGACATTTTCTAGGCTTCATGTCACACACATTTCCCTTCAATTTCCACTTTTTCCACTGATTTTTTCCTCATAAATATGGAATTTGGTATTTTAAGTCATATATAGTTTCATCAAAATAAAATTTTTACAGTTTCATCAAAATAAAATTGGCATTTTTTGTTTGTTCTTGTTTTATCAGCTTATATGCAGGGAAAATGAGGAAGTGAAAACTTTATATCATGATCCTCAAACATGTCATGATATAGAGTTGAATAAAATTAATTTATTCTTATTTTATTTTTAAAATCCATGTCAGGAAGTTTTGTTTAAGAAAGTTTGAATTGCAAAGATCACATTCCCTGAAAATAATTCTGCAAAGTTTACAATTAGTAGTAGTAGTAACAAGAAGTATTTGCAATAACAACAAAAATACCTTCTTTAATAAATATTAGATCAAAGAGAAAAGTTTTATATATATGTATATTTAATATTAGATTAACAAGCTTGTAATGATGTACGCTAGTAACAAAACAATGAAAAACATAGAGTCATGAGTTCTAGAAAAAGAGCTTTATAGAAAAGGGTTTTGGAATAAAATAGAGAGAAAGAGACTATTTTCAGGCTACAATGAGCATCTACCTCATTGTGCTATTTGAACTCATTTAGAGGATGAATACAATTTTAAATGTTTTTTATACGAGGAAATAATATACAAAATTTTGCATAATTTCAAAAAACAAACTCCTTGCTGTTTGTGTCGATTCCAACTCACAGCAACCCTATAGGACAGAGTAGAACTGTCCCATAGGGTTTCCAAGGAGCAGCTGGTGGATTTGAACTGCGGATCTTTTGGTTAGCAGCCAAGCTTTTAACCACTGAGCCACTAGGACTCCATTTAGAGTCTCAGAGGGATTGAAATCAAGGTTGCTGCAAGGCCGCGTTTCTTTCTGGGAGCTCTGGGAAGAATCTGCTTCCAAACTTAATTGGTTGTTCCCAAATTCACTTTTGTGCTGTTACAGGACAGAAGTCCCATTTCCTTGCTAGCTATCCACCAGAGGCCAGTCTTCGCTATTTAGGGCTGGCTCACTTCTTTCTAGTGCCGTCCAAACGGCAAAGGTTTATGGAATCAGAATCTCTCTGATTTTCCCTTCTGCCGCATTTGTTCTGTACAGCAGCTGGGGAAAATTCTTGGCTTTTAAGGGTTCATATAAATAGATTGGGTCCAACAAGAAAATCCGGAATAACGTCCCTGTCTTAAGGTCCATAATCTTTATTTGCAAAGTCCCTTTTTCCATATTACCTATTCACAGGTTCTAGGGACATTATCAGGGAGAGAAAGATGTTCTACCTACCAAAATATTTTTCCCTATTCTGAACCCAATACCCTTGTGCAGTCACTCATCTTTATGCATTTATTCAGATTTAGTATTTCCTCTCAAGTTTCATTAGTCAACATTATGAGGCCAAGATATCTAACCTCAAATCCCACTCTAGTTTCATTCTATCACTAGAGAATAATTAGAGAATTGCTGAAATTAATGAATGTGAAATAAAATAAATTCTACAATTGCATATTCAAAAATGTGCTATAAATTAAAACATATCCAGACCAGTATTCTGAACTAAATGTAGTCCCTTATTTCTTTTTTCTGCCCCTAATTCCCTTGAGACCCTCATACCCACACATGCAGGTCTTATGTACAGCGCTAATCTCTTCAAGGAAGCGTTTCCTCAGAGACTAAACATCAAAAATGGACACATCCTTGCACACTTGTTATGTTTAAAAGTAGAATTAACTTATTGGCTAGCTGGCTGCTTGCCTAAAGTTCTCGCTACTCAATTTAATGGCCAGTTTTTACTTAATGGTATGAAATCTGTCTAATGTCATTTATCCATATAATTTATATAAGTAATTATTTCTAAATATTTTATGGAAAAAAGAACCTTTCCAAGAGCATGGGTTTAATAAATTTCCTCTCTCCCTTTCCAGTATTCTTATTCAGTTGCAGCAATGAATACTGTAGCACACAGTAACTAGCTGCTCACTAAGCTCATTGTCACTATTTTGTGCCCGTGATCTACAAAATGATATGGGCCCACATCTAAAACATCCCCTTTCTGGGTCTTAATGGAAACCAGGTTGATCAACATGAAGGTCACATGCTGAAGATGGAGGGACCACCAAATAGAAGTCACCCACCACTTTTAATTACTACTTGCAAGGGCTCTACTGGTTTAGTAGAAACTTGGGGAGACATCATAAAAACATAATATAGCTGCAAACAAAATTCATCTATAGATTAGAGATTAGAACTCTGCTTTGTTTTTCATATGACTTAAAATTTTCAAAAGAGAAATCATGTAAAATGTCATAATGCTTGGTTGTTTTGTATTTTATATGAGCAAAGCATATTGCATTAAACCATTGTGAGTTTGTGATTTATCTAACATAGAAAGTGCCATTACCATCATTAATAAAGATAATGTGATAAAAGATGATAAATCTTGCCCAAATAAAGATACAATATCCTTGAACAGCCACCTGTATGTTAGAACCAAGTGTCTATAGTATATGGGGCTACCTTAGGCCCATCTGTATGCCCATGATAACCAAACCAAACCTTTTGCTGTCAAATTAGTTCCTACTCATAGTAACCTCATAGGACAGAGTAGAACTGCCCCATGGGGTTTCCAAGGCTGTACATTTTACAGAAGCAGACTGGCACATCTTTCTCCCACAGAGTGGCTGGTAGAGTTGAACCATCAACCATTTGATTAGCAGCCAAGTAGCTTCACCATTTCACCACCAGGGCTCCTCATGTCCATGATAGCTTCCTCTTATATGAGTCTGTCATTATGAGTAAAACCCTCTCTTCGTATGAGGGCAAGGTTACACTTTTCAGACTGGGATCACAACCATGTGCTGTATTTTGGTCAGTTTTATTGAGGTACTGAACCTTCTTCTCCTTCCCTTTCTCTTGAGAGGTGTCTCTTGGCAAAGCAGTATTCTACCTATTAATTCAAAGAACTGACTGAGATGGTAAAAGGTCTAGATAAAGCTATTTTGATATTATAGACCAAAGCTGTTATGATGTTTGAAACCATGAGAAGATTCAAAATCAGGAGAAGAAAAGCTTGACCACCTCATACTGATTGTCATTCAATTTTGCTAATTAATACATTTTGAAAGCTGGATAATAAAAAGCAAACAAACAAAAACAAGCAGATTATAACAGTACTCCATAGGGTTTCAATGGCTGATTTTGGAAGTAGATCACCAGGCCTTCCTTTCAAGGTGTCCCTGGGTAGGTTTGAACATCCAGCTTTTTGGTTAGCAGCCAAGTGTGTTAACCATTTGTACCACCCAAGGACATTTATACAACTATGTAGAGTAAATTGTATAAATCCTTCTAACATGATGTGGGTTTAGGTATTCATATCAAACCATTTTGAAATTTTTATAAAGCTCACAATTTAAGAGTGTTTTTGTGTTTCTGTGTAAATAAGTATTCTCACTACATATTTATTTGTCTATAATATACAAAACTTTAATTGTATTACAAAGGCTTCACCTTCACATTTTAAAATATGCAATCATATTCAAGAATTTTAAATTTTATTTGGACTTGGGTTTCTGGGGGGTACACACAGTTAAGCACCCAACTGCTAGCCAAAGGGTTGTCTGTTCGAACCCATCAAGAGGTTCCTTGAAAGACAGGCAGGCAAACTGCTCTGGAAAGGTCACAGTCTTGAAAACCCTATGGAAAGTTCTGCTCTGCACACATGGGTCACTATGAGTTGGAATCAACTTGATGGCAATTCACACAAAAATAATGTTCTACAGAAGTCTGTATTCCAATGTTAACTTTATATTTGCTTTAAGACAAAAAAATTTGAATTCAAATGTGGAGTCTCTGAAGGTCAAAACCAAAAAAAAATACCAAACCCAGTGCCTTCGAGTCGATCCTGAATCATATATTCTGTCCTATAGGACAGAGTAGAACTGCCCCATAGAGTTTTCAAGGAGCACCTGGAAGATTTGAACTGCTAACCCTTTGGTTAGCAGCCATAGCATTTAACTGCTATGCCACTATGCCACCAGGGTTTCCAGTACTGAAGGCAAAACTCGAAATATTCAATTATATGTAAACACTTCCATTCTGATGTACTCAAAACTTATCTTGAGACTAATATAAACATCTTACAAAATTCCATTTCTTATCCTAATTTAAAGTATAAATCAATGTTACTTATACATGGGGATGCAAAAATTCTAAATAACTTACTGTTATATTGATTTCAGCATTATTTAAAAATATTAATTTATCAAGGATCAGATAAGTAAATGCCTAAGTACAAAAACACCCAATAACATAATATTGCAGATTAAGTTGTTCTAATTTTCATTGGTGTTTATAAAGAGGTTGAATACTTCTTCAAATTTGGATAGCATTTACATTTCTCCTCATGCAACTTGCCTTTCTATGCTTTGATTATAGATCTATTAATTTTCCTAGATATTTTAATTGACTCGAAGATGTATTTTTTTATATTCTAGATATTGAACTTATGTTTAAGATTTAAAAAAACAAACAAGTCAAATCTGTTGCCATCAAGTCGATTTCAACTCATAACAACACTATAGCACAGGGTGGAACTGTCCCATAGGGTTTCCAAGGGTTGTCTGGTGGATTTGAACTGCCAACCTTTTGGTTAGCAGCAAGATGATTAACCAAAAAAAATAAATAAATAAAACCACACCCATTGCCATTGAGTCGATTCTGACTCATAGTAACCCTATAGAAAAGAGTAGAACTGCCCCATACGGTTTCCCAAGGAGCACCTGGTAGATTCAAACCACTGACCTTTTGGTTAGAAGCAGTAGCTCTTAACCATTATGCCACCAGGGTTTCCACCAGATAATGTGAATGTATTTTGCCACCCAACTTTTAATATGGTCTACATTAAACTGATAATATAGATCATATTGCTAGCTTAATACAATGGTGGATCAGTGACAAAACTCTCTCATTCCACACTAGAGACCCTGTTTTAATTCCTGGCCAGTGCATCGCAAGCGAAGCCACCACCTGTCTGTCAGTAGAGGCTTGTGTGTGTTGTTATGATGCTGAACAGGTTTTGGCAGAGCTTCCAAACTAAGACAGACCAGGAAAA
Source organism: Loxodonta africana (assembly GCF_030014295.1). Taxonomy (NCBI): domain Eukaryota; kingdom Metazoa; phylum Chordata; class Mammalia; order Proboscidea; family Elephantidae; genus Loxodonta; species Loxodonta africana. Next base: position 129,821,814 of record NC_087346.1, read on the forward strand.
TATGCCTGGGGATGTAGTTTCCAAAATCAGCCAGTGAAATCCTACGAATCACAACAGTCCAATGGCAGCCAGTCTTGGGGATGCGTTAATGTGTATTGGGTAGCCATGAGTCAACCACCAGCTCTAGGGCAGCTAACAACGTATCAAGCTACTTTAATTAAATAAAAATATGTGGCTTTTTTCCCTGTATATTTTTTGGTTTGTTTGTTTGAGGGCTTTTTTTAAAAAATTTACTTCTCTTACCTAATATCAAAAAGATACTCCATTTGCTTTTCTCCTATTGGCTTCATAGATTTATCTTTTGGGCTTTATTTTTATATGGTATAAGGTAGGAGTCCACATTTATTACATTTCATTCAGCAAGCCAATATTACCAGGGCCTAAAAAAAAAAAAAAAAATTCAGGGTTTTTACCAAAACTTTCTATCTCATCCAGGTTCTCTCATGATTTTTATATTGTTACGGCATATATCAGCTTTTCTTTTTCTTCCGAGGTAACTCTATTAAAAAAAAAAAAAAAAATCAGGAGCCAGCAAGTCATGCTAATTCTTCCTGTTATCCAGAAAGAGTTATCTCCATGTCTTAGTATTAAAGCTAAGTTAAAAATTGTCTCTTTTTCTATCGTTTAACCTATTGTCAGATTGAGTCCTTTCTTAAAATGGCTTATTTAGATATTTAACATACATTATAATTACTTGTGTGTGTAAATCAGTATTTTGTTTCCTGCCTTTTTGTTGAATATATTCTAGGACAAAAAAAAATACGGGAAAAATAATTCCTGGCTAGATCAAAAAGTTGAGAGGATTTTAAAATGTCATTATCCTAAAAGTACCTTACTCTTTGAATTTCTCATTTACAGTTTTAGTTTTGATTTAACGTACTTAGCAAAAGACGCTAGTTACATATTCTAGGTTTTTTTTTCTTGTTATGAGCTTTTATTCCTGAGGCCCTATTCCTTGTTGAGGAAAAACAAATCATCAGTGTTATACAACTTCAGAAATTCCATGTAAATATAAAACATATACCTCTGCTCACTCTCAAATGTTATAACTTGTCCTTTCCTTACTGCAGAAGTTCAGCATGTCCTTGGGCAAATGCTTCTTTGAAATTCAACATCTGTTCTCCATAAACTAGACTGATTACAAAGTTAAATGTCTACTTTTGAGGAACAGTTTAATTATTTAAAAAAAAAAAATCTGCAAATATTTATTGTGCCTTATGGGGTGAAAAGTACTTGCAAAGCCATCAGAAAATAATATACGTATTATATATATCATTAAAAAATCTAAAATATTTAAGGTTAAAGAATATAACAAGGAAAAACAAATTAATAACAAAAAATAAATCATTAACATTTCTGGTATCGAAGTGTCTTAAATGCTGAATATTGAAAAGTATGAAATTAAGAAGTCTGTATTCTTAAATAATTTATAAATAGAATATAAATGAACAACTAATGCATCTAACACACTCTTGCCAAATCCGAATTCCTCAGCCTAGATAAACCTGCCCACTTATAACTAAAGCTTTCCAGAGGTTTCCTGTACCCTTCGGGTTAAAATATAAGACCATTAATATTTCATTAAATCCTCATCATCTAGATATTCATTACATTATATTTAGGGATTATTCATTGTCATTTTCTTTCATAAATGTATAAAAAAATGTATAGCTTCTGTAAAAGAAATTATCTATATTTTCATGAGTGCACTATTTTCTTATATGTCTTGATGCTTTTAATTAGCGCATTTTGGTTCATAAAATCAGACACTATTCAATATATTTTACACAAGAAGATACTTAACGGAGAATTAAAGATGTATAAACCAACGAACGACTAGGACAATAGAGAGCATTCCTAATATTAGGAACTACAACACATTACCTCAGCCATCAGAAGCACTAATCTTAGTAATTCTAACCCAGTATGTGCAAAACTTCTCATTGGCCACCTTCCAAAGCTTGAACATCTTTATGACATTCTGGAGTAGCTATTCTATTCAAATCTGTTAAATATACATGTGTGTCTCTTATTGAAACCCATTGCCATCGAGTCAATTTTGACTCAAAGTGACCCTCTGGGACAGAGCAGAACAGCTCCAAAGGGTTTCCAAGGAGCAGCTGGTGGATTTGAACTGCAGACCTTTTGGTTAGCAGCCTGAGCTCTTAACCACCGCACTACCAATGACCTCTGCTGGCATCGGAGTCTGGGAATTGTATTTTCCAAGCTTTCAGCCCTTGAAACATAAGTGAAAATAAGAAAGGAGTCAAAAACTTACCTCCTGTGCCATGAGACCAGAAGAACTGGATGGATTCTGATCAAAAAAGGGGAATGGAAAAGAACAGAATTTTGAACTCTCAATGGAATATAGATCTTCTGGAGCTTTTTAGGGTGGACAAACACTCCAAACTATTGTCCTGAGGTAATCTTTAAACCTTGAACCACAAAACGAAATTTTTCCTGGAAGTTTGCTTAGAACCAAACAACAGGTTAGTGTAATTAGTAAAGTATGTCTGCCTTGAGCACTGAACTCTTTCAAAGATTTATCTATGTGGGCTCAAACTGACAACAGCACCTCCAAAGAATAGATGAGACGCTTAGGTGACAGTTATCTTTTGTTAGGTGCCGTCGAGTCGGTTCCAACTCATAGAGACCCTACATACCACAGAATGAAACACTGCCCCGTCCTGTGCCATCCTTAAAATCTTTGTTATGCTTGAACCCATAGTTGAAGCCACTGTGTTAATCCAACCCGTTGAGGGTCTTCATGTTTTCTGCTCACCCTCTACTTTTCGAAACATGATGTCCTTCTCCAGGGACTAATCCCTTCTGACAACATGTCCAAGTGTGTAAGACACAGTCTGGCCATCCTTGCTTCTAAGAAACATTCTGGTTTTACTTCCTCTGAAACAGATTTTTCATTCTTTTGGCAGCCCATGGTATATTCAATGTTCTTCACCAACACCACAATTCAAAGGCAGCAATTCTTCTTTGGTCTTCCTTATTCATTGTCCAGTTTAGGTGGTGGAGGTTTATGTTAATGGTGTTAGACTAAGTTAAAAAAGGATAGTTAGAGGGATTACACAACTTAAAGAATATAAAAAATATCACTGAATTGTACGTATAGAGTTAGCTGAAATGGTTTATCCTTTGCTGTGTATATTTTCACAAAATAATAATAATTTTAAAAAATGGTGCTATGTTACCAGACATTGTTTGTGTATATCTTATTTCCTATAGCTAAACAACTCTAAGTGTGATTCTTAACCATTTACTATAACTTTGTAAAAACCTCGTATCTGCTTGAGGAGTTAATTCCTTTGCAATTTTCTTTGTGTACTCAGCTTAAACAACTCCTGTCTTCAGTTCTGACAGTGAGCTATTTCCTTCTCTGTGCCTTACATGATAACTTGTACGTAACTTTATTATAGCATTTATGTATATACATCAATACCTGATCCTAGAAAGTGAATTTCTGCAGAACTGAATATGTCTTTATGTCAAGAAACTCATCCGGTCACTTGTATAGAGTAGTCTTTCACTAATATTTGGTGAATAAGTAAACATGAATATAACTTAAAATTAAATGCTATATAAAAGGGACTGTGGCATAAAAAGGAAGATTAATAAAAAATTCACAATGGACAGGGAATTTGAGCTGAACATGGAAGAATGAGTGAGACTCTGACAGGTAGACTTTTAGAGACTGGGCTTACAGTCAATAGTCACCGAGGCATGACCAGGCATGGAGAAATTAGAAACTGAAATTTTAGAACAAAGATACTATTTTCTTTCATAATTTTGGAAAGGTTGAGATTTAAACTGAGTTTGGATTTTGGATAGATGGACACTTTGCCAAAGGACAGTGTTCCTCAGAGAAGAGTTATAATTCAAGTAAAGGAGGAGAAAACACACCCACACACACAGACACACACATATTCCCCTAGGCCCTTAAGACATGTTCTCTATCTGGCAGCAAGCAGCACCAAGTAAAAACTGTTTTCAGCCAATCGATTCATCATTAGCATTTATTTACATCATACTTTATTCTAAAAAGAATGTTGGTGGTATTTCTGATTTTCTGTTTTTTATTTAATGTAATTGACACAAATTTGTTTGCATTACATTTACTTTTCTCATTTTTAAAATGGATTTCCATATTATTTTAAACTTGAACTTTTGGAAAGATAAAATGCACTCCCATGTATGGTATATTCTCTTCAAAAATTTAAATTCCTTCACAAATGGAGAAGCTTTAAACCTTTGATTTATATTCAAATTTTCTGTAATACTGATTCTTGAAAGCTCTAGCTATTAAGAGTATTTAAGAATTTAAGTTCTAATGTTTAATCATCTCATACTGTGGCATAGAAATATTTGATGGTTATTATTTTTGTTTTTCAAGGGTAAATCTCAGCAAAAGAGTCAGGTTTCAGCTCACAAACAAGCAGAGTGAAAGTGTACTTAAAAAAATATTAAAGCAGAAAGATCATGGGTTTCTTCATGTTAAATTAATCATCAGTGAGTGAATTTCTTTTCTAGCTAAAAGAGGTCAAGAGAATCAGAGAGAAATTAGAAGAAATATTCAAAGCTAAAATAAAAGGTGTTGATTTCTCCCCCTTGACAAATTGCAATTGCATTTTTGTCTGTCATTTTTATTATTTTTAACAGCCAAAATTAGCAACATTTAGTGCTCGTTGAATATGCTATACATTTGACATTGCAGAGACTTTTTATGAAGAATAAAAATGTTCAACTGGTCTCTTTTTCTTTTTTCTTGTTGTGCCTTTAGCCTTCCTTTTCTCGTTTGAACTCACTATATTGAAAAAAAAAGAGAGAGAGAGGTTTAAGATATATGGACATTTCCATGGAAACAGAGTTTTCCCAGAAAAGCCTGTTTTCTACATTATACCAAGCTCCCTTGTAATACACCATCTTACTTTCCATTAAGCATTAGATTTTCTCAAAACTTTAACTTTGGTCCTCCTCTTTTCACATTACATTCCCTCTGTAGGAATTTTATTCCTCCTTCAATAGTTTCAGTAAGTTTCTAAATGGAGCTGTCTCTCTAATGTAAATCTCAGCCAGAAACTTTCTACCAATATCTAACACATTCATCTCTTTTACAAGATGTTCATTTCAATAACTCAGAGGAACTTCAAACTGAGCATCCACATACTAAATAATTAACTTGTCATCAAAAACTTCCCCACTTTATCATTCTCTATTTTAGTATCAGCTAACAATCAATGCCCATGGAAGCAGCAGTCAAGAAATCAAACGACGTTATCACGTTGGTCAAATCTGCTATAAAAGCCCTCTTTAAAGTGTTAAGAAGATATTAGTTCAAGCACTAAGGTGTGCCTGACTCCAGCCATGGAATTTTCAATTGCCTCATATGCATGAGAAAGCTGGACAACAAATAAGGAATAAGGAAGAATTATTGTACAATTGTTCTTCATGAACCAAAATAGTTGGGGATATTTCTTGCCACTGTTATATTTTCTCTATTCCAATAACTACAGGTTCACATATGCAATTTTATCTGAAACACTTTGTACTATTTCCATTTATCTTTACCCTACACTCTTATACACCTTAGTCATTTTTGGAGTTTAACTTAAATATGGTTTTCTCAAGAGAGAGTGTTTTCAAACACTGTGGCTCACACCAACCCCAGAGCAATTAAATCCTCCTGAGACTGTCACTGTACTCCCATGACACTCTATAGTTTTATTTCATTATGTTCCTTACCACTGTAAGTAGAAGGTCAGCAAAAAAGAGGAAGACCCTTAATCAGATGGATTGACACAGTGGCCACAATAATGGGCTTAAACACAGCAGCAATTGTGAAGATGGCGCAGGATGGGGCAGTATTTCGTTCTGTTGTACCTAGGATCACTATGAGCTGGAATCGACTCCATGGCACCTAACAACAATGACAATCACCACTGTGAGTTTGAGCTTCGTGCCTACATGGTCTTCTAGGCCATTGATGCATGGTAGAACTTTCTGCTATGATAGAAATGTTCTATTATCTGTATAGTGTTTGATATAGTAGTTATTAGCTACAGGTGATTACTGAGTGCTAAAAAAAGGGGTCACATAATGTGACCAAGCCACTTATTTATTAATCTTATTTGTTTTAAGTAATTTAATTTTAAATAGTCACACAGGCTAGTGTCTTATGTACAGCATGGTTCTGACTATTGGTTCTATGAGGGCAAAATTAAAATCTGTGTTCTACAGCTGTGTCACCACTGTCTGTTTCAGTGCTTATCTGTTAATGTTCATTGCAAGTACTAATGTGTGTAACCCTTATTTATTCCCTCACATCTGAATGGACATGTCAAAAAAATATATACTTAGAATTCTCTCAGGTAGTCATTGCTATCATGCAGATTTATTCTTCATTTCATAATTTTAATCTTCCCCCAGGAGAACTTGATTCATACTGTTCATGAGCTGCATTGTCAAGGATGGTTAAGACATCATTCTTGCCTCCATCTTGGAAAGTTATTTTGAATCCTCACAGATAACAGCTCTTTGTGACCTTTCTGGGATTGTAAACATAGGTGTTTCTCTATGAAAAACAAAAAGTGTTATTGGTAAAATTGACAGAGCTCATAACACACTTTTAATATATTTTATGCTAAAAACAGGTCCTTTCTCAATAGGTCAGTGTGGAAAGAACCAAAGTGGATGTGGAGGAGGGTTACACAGAAAAACAAAAACACATTGAACTTCATTCTGACCTTTTCATACTGTACGTCATATCATAATGGAACATCAGAATTTAAAGCTGCATAAAGATGAATATTTTATTTTAGCATTAAAATGGTCTTTCAAACTAAACGTATATGTAGCCCCTAAACATACAACGGATAAAAAACAGCTACTCTGTCAAGTGATAGAGGGATTCCTAACGTTCATACCAACTACCTCGCCCAAATTAAAACAACTTCTTGTAACTTCAAATTCTGGAATTTTGTAGAGAACAGTTTGAAAACCACTGACCTAGACTATTTCCTTTTTTTTTTGGACAAGTTAAGAAATGGAGGCTAGAGGTCAAATGATTTGCCCAAATCAGCATATTGGTTCTATATCTGAGACTATGTAGTTCCTGGTTCTTCTAACCCCTATTACAATATTTTTTTTCTTTTATTCAACTTGATTTATTTTATTTTATGTATGTACTTAGTTTTAAAGTAAATTTATTAAAAATAAATTTCCTAGTGTCACTGTTTTTTACAAGATGTACAAAAAGATAAAGTGAAGAAAGATCTGCTTCAGTGTTGCCATATTTGAAATCTTTGGCTCAACTGAGTCTCTTTTTCTGTAGGTTGAACATTTCACTCCAGTTAGCTCTCAACCTTATTCTTTGAATTAAATATTTTGTTGTCATTATATTCCTTTTTAAACATTGCAATTATAATATTCGTTTGGCAACCAGTTTTTCATATGTCTTTCCTCCCTAGCCCTAAGTATATATTCCTGAAAGCAAGCTTACTTTGTCTTGATGCCTGTGGATTTCTACCAACTAATAGGATGTGTGATCTATAGTTACTGATCAATAAATATGGGATAAATTGTTAATTACTGAATAAATAAATGCTCTTACAAGTTTTTTTCTTACAAGTAAGGACATGGGAATGTAAAAGCTAAGGATTGCTTTATAATTGAAAACATAGAGAAGGGTAGATGAAGCAAACCCTAACTTGCAAAAGAAAAGGGTTACTGACATTCTGTTTTCATGGGCATCAAAATGTTGACAAGAAAGATGAGTTTTGCTCAAAAGAGTGAAATAATTTAAAAATTAGGAGAGCTAAAGAGCTGGCCATTCCTTTGACTAATAAGAGCAGCACAAGCAATGGAGGAGAGAGGGGAAAATAGAAATTTTCTCTCAAATTGGAAAGGAGAAATTCTAAATTTTGATTCATGTAGTGAAGACTGTTTAGTAGACACATTTTACCTGTTTCTGCATGTCTTGAACTCTTGAGTGTGATGGTAAAGTATTATAGAATAGCCCTCGGACACCTTGCTAACTCAGAACTGAAACCACTCCTGAAGCTCACTTTTCAGATGAAGATTAGATAGCCCTATAAAACAAACAGTAACACTTGTGAGGAACGTGCTTCTCAGTTCAATCAAACATATGAGACCAAATGGGCAGTTTCTGCCCAAAAGCAAGATGGGAAGGCAAGAAGGAATAGGAACTGAAGGAATGGACACAGAGAACCTGGAGCATAAAGGGGGAGTGTGCTGTGACATTATGGGTATCACAACTAATGTCACAAAACAATATGTGTATAAATTTTTGAATGAGGAATTAACTTGACCTGTAAACTTTCACCTGAAGCACAATAAAATTAAAAAAAAAAAAAAAAAGACTCCAAATGTTATTTGAATGGACTGGATGCCAAACATAGATAACAAAGTAAATTTGTTACTGATCATACCAGTACATCTTTCATAACTAGAAGAATACAATACCTTTATTTTATTCCTTTTCTGATGATCATATAACTATATGCATTTCTTTCTAGTCCACATGACCCCTCACTTTGGACTAGGAGATTGACAAAAGCCACTACAAAACCCACTGATAGAATTCTTCCCTTCTCATTTTAATTTAGAATTTCTTATCTTGTTTCAGAAGAAGAATGTATCAGATCTAATCCTTCAGTTACTTTGGACAAAACATTTTCCCAGAAATTTGGGGAAAGTAAAACTGAATCAAAATGTGCAATGATATTGACCACTGATGGTACACTTGAGAGCTCTAATATATTTTCAAGGAAGTATGGAGATTTCTGGGAAGCATATATGAATTGAAAGGAATAAAATTTCCATCTGTAGATAGAACTGTAATTTAGTGAGGTCATGGATGTGAGCTTCCACTGACTCGCTCACAAATCCTGTTCATTTGTCTAATTAAATATAAGTGTATTTATTGATTTCCCTCTAGGATTACTTTGAATTTAGATACCCAGTATTCACAATCAATAAAGGAGTAAATTTATTACTTTGAAATAGACAACATTATGTTTTTCACATTTGTTTTTGTGAGAGTTTTTAGCTCACAAGCTCTAACAGCATCATATTTCTAATTTCATCAAGAAATTTGAAGGTGTACATTCTTAGTATCTTAGCAGTATGTTCTAATGGCCCTTCTTAGTTTGCATATTAATTCAGGCAAGGGATACATACATTAAATAATTCAAATTCTCACCATTATATGTATTTACCAAAATTTACAGATTTTTTTTCCAACAGAAGATTAATCAACATAGTTAACTTTGAAAACTCATCTCAGCACACAATTTTATAACTTACAAAATGCCTCAGTAGGGGATTAAGATCATAAATAATATTTCTTTATTGTCAATCTGAAAGCTGCCAACAATTCATTTTTATCCAGACTTTTCTAACATCTTGTGAAATGACCAGGTCTGGGGAAAAAAAAAAAAAAAAAAAGGATCCCTGGAAGGATCCATGTCTGTGAGAGCATGGTCAGAACTTGTCAAGAAGTAGAGTGGGCTTGGTGGAGAGTTCAGCTGCTGGAATGCAGTATTCATGAAACAAGGTCATTAGCCACAGATGGTAGTGAGGTAGTGCAGATAAGCAGCACTAGAAGAATCGAGAAGTCATTGAACACTATTTGTACTATAATAAATAGAAGATGGAACTAGAATTCTAGGAGAAGACACTATTTGCATATCCATGAGACAATTGCATAGAATTAGACTAATGGTTATGAAATCATTTATGCAGTTCTGCTTCCCAATTACAGTGAAACAATCAATTTACTCATTTTATGCTTGGAGCCATTCCTGACAAGTTTTATAAATTATCATAGCCTAGATCTTTCCCACTCTTACATACTTCTAGCGGAAGTGATATTTAAAAATCACCCTACGATTGGGGTAAATCCAATATCCCTTGAAAAGCTAAAGTAATCAAATCATGTTATGTTGTTGTTAAGTAGGTCAAGTTGGCCTCGATTCCTGAGGACCTTACCTGCAACTGTATAAAACTCTACCCAGTCCTGTGACATCCCCATGATTGGTTGCAGGTCAGACTGTTGTGATCCATAGGGTTTTCACTGGCTGATTGAGTTTTAGAAGTAGATCACCAGGCCCTTCTTCATAGCCTGTCTTAGTCTGGAAGCTGTGATGAAACCTGCTCAGCATCACAGCAACTTCCAAACCACCACTGACAGATGCTGTTTGTGCATGAGACATATTCGTTGGGAAACAAACCTGAGTCTCCCAAACAGAAGGCAAGAATTCTACTACTGAATTGCCAGAACGTGCCATCCATTAAAATATACGTTTCACAGTATCAACTACCACAAAAAATATAGTCAATGCAAAACATATTACTTTCTCCCCAACTTCTGTGACTGTAAAAATATTGTCCTGATATCAGCTGTTATAAATAAACTGTTACAGAATGAAGGAACTGAGTTATACACATTTATACTTTGCAACTTTAATTTAGAAAAATTTTAATGTGTATGACTCAACTCTATTTGTCCTACTTTAATTTGTGCCCTGGTGACTCTGGTTAAAGTGATCACCTGCTAACCAAAACGTCAGCGGGTCAAACTCACTCGCTACTCCATGGGAGAAAGACCTGGAAGTCTGCTCCTGAAAAGATTTACAGCCTAGGAAACCCTCTGGGGCTGTCCTACTCTGCCCTATAGTGTTGCTATAAGTCAAAATCGACTAGACAGCAGCAGGTTAAGTTTTGGTTTTATAGAACAATTGAGCTGAGTTATACACATTAAAACTTTGCTACTTTAGCCATTACACTTACATATTAATTTGACAAATTAACCATTGCCTTCCACTAGAAAATGGTGTCCCAATTTAAGTTGTGATTAAAATAAATGAATACATAAATCCAACACAAAACAGAACTTGAACACAGAACATATAGACACTTGAACATATTTTTCACTGGATAGTAGACTTACCTACATGTAATCTCCCACTCCCACTCCATGAGGGATGACTCTTCCACAATCAAACAAAAATAAGAAGAGTAATTTCATCCTTCCTTCAAGGTGTCTTTAGTATACGAGGAAACAAGCATGAAAATCTGAATATACATGCACTGGTGGGTGGTGGCCAGGATAGCTCAAATGAGCACAAAAATACTTAAATACTAGAAATAAACAAACCAATCAACCAAACAAACAAAAAAACTGAACCAGTTGCTGTGGAGTAAGTTCCAACTCATGACAACCCCATGAATTTCAGAGTAGAACTGCATTCCATAAGGTTTTAAGGCTGAGACCTTTCCAGAGCAGCTCACCAGTCCTTTCTTCCTATGTGCCTCTGGGGTGGGTTTTAACCCCCAACATTTCTGTTAGTACTTAAGCACTTAACAGTTGGTGCCACCCCGGTACATCTAAAGATTAGAAATACATTTCAAAAATTCATGCTATGATCAGAAGTCGTTTTATGACAGTAATTTACATTTTCACACACTTATATTGAGTGAGTATTCATTCTTTGTTACACAGGATATTAATCATCATTAGTCCTTTATAGTAAAACATAACTCCTCTCTTTATAAAGCAAAAACTGAGGCGCTTTTGTTGTTGTAGCAAAGGTATCAGTTTTCAAAATATGATAGACATTTCCTAGTCTTTATCTCCTCTGAGACCATTTTCTCTTGCAGGAAAATTTGCTCCCTAAAATAAATTAGTGGAGAAGGGGGCATTAATATGTTAAAATAGAAAAAAAAAAATTATACATAAAATTGTTTATTAGTGTGGTTTACTTGTATAAAACCAAGATCAAACCAAACTCCTTCCCTTCAAGTCATTTTCAACTTTCAGTGACCCTATAGGACTGAGTAGAACTGCCCAATGGAGTCCAAGGAGTGACTGGAGGATTCGAACTGCCAGCTGATTAGCAGCCTAGTTCTGAACCACAGTGCTACATTGGAACATAATGGCAGGAAATCCGTGTTAATAAGGAGATGGATTTATAATTTTACAAAAGTAAATAGTACATTCACAAAACCAAAATCCATTGCCCTCAAGTTGATCCCAACTCATATTTGCCCAAAAGAACAGAGTAGAACTGCCCCATAGGGTTTCCAAGGCAGATTCCACCTCATGGTTAGCAGCCGAGCTCTTAACCACTGCACCACCAGTGCTCCCATACTTATAAAGTATACCTTATTTCTAGAAAGTAACTAAAATATCTCTGCATTCAATTCTGAAAGAAATAGGCTTTTTTGTTGTTTGCAAAGGACTGATGTCATGGAAACTACTCTTTAAAAATTAAATTTGAGTTCAATTGGTAATGAAATATTTTAATTTTATGAAAGTATCCTTGAAATGTGAATGTCTTTGATATATGAAGTCTTTGTCTAATGTAAATGAATTAACAGCTTTAAAATTATTCAAACATTACAGAGAATTCATACAGCTGCCATCAGATCATAAGGATGGAAGGTCACCCCTTAAAACTAAGCTCAAATATGAAGAAAATTATACATTGATTGGTATATGCCATAACCCTTGACTACTAATAAGTTGTGAAGTTCAATGACGACCATTCATAAATGACAACTAACTTATTTTATACATTATCCTATTTTTATGAATTAAACCCTTTGGGAAGAAGATAAGTAGTGCCTATATGATTAATTTAAAATGATTTGAATTATTTTTCATCTTCTTAAAATAGTTTTTTAACTATAATTATTTGAAATATTTCTAATATTGCTCTACATATTGCATTTCCATTTATAGTTAGTTGTTACCAGTACTACTGATAATAATGTTCATAATAACTATAATAAGTCACTTTCATGGGAATTTATTTATGTGCCCATCATTGTTTTTAGTGCTTAACTGGATTAATTGGGTCTTCACAATTTACTAAGGTGCTATTTTTTTTTTATGGTTATTTCCATTTTAAAAATGGGATTAAGTAAAACAGAGCTAAAGAGCGGCTGACTTGAGTTGAACCTAGAAGATCCATTTCCACAGCCTATATATTTGTCAGTAGTGCCACTAGGATTGGTGTAACCCAGTGTGGTAACTCATGGTGTCACCCCCCATGCTAATTACCACAATATTGTTGCTAAAACAAGAGAAAATTTGACAAAACCAATGAAAATAAAAGTACTATCAGCAGTCATTGTGGTAGCCGAGCACCATCCAGTTCTTCTGGTCTCAAGCTGGTGGAGTCTCTGTTTCATGTGGTCCTTTGGTCCTTTGGGCTAATGTTTTCCTTCTGTTTTGGGTTTTCTTTATCTCCTTTGCTCTGGATGGGATGTGACCAATAAATGTATCTTAGATGTCCAATCTCAAGTTTTGAAAACCCCAAATGCTACTCACCAAAATGGGATGTGGAACATTTCCTTTATGAACTACATTATGCCAATTGTCCTAGACATCCTCTGAGTCTATGGTCCCCAGCCTCCAGCTCCAGGTACTAAGTTGCTCAAAGTGTTTGGAGGTTTCAAAGAAACTTCTATGCTTTTGCATTGGTCCAATTGTGCTGACTTCCTCTATACTGTGTGCTGTTCTTCTCTTTGCAGACATAAAGGGGAAAAAAATGTAGAACAGAATTCAAATTCAAGAGAGAAAAAAAAAAAAAAAAAACATTTACTAGTCTGGAGACTGGAAGATACCTTAGATTATGGCCCCTGGACACTCTCCTAACCCAGAACTGAAACCATTCCCAAAGCCACTTTTCAAACAAAGATTAACTCTATAGAACAAATAAATAAATAACATGCAGGGAACATGCTTCTTAGTTCAATCAAATATATGAGACCAAATGGAAAACTCCTGCCCAAAAGCAATATGAGAAGGCAGGAAAGGACAGGAACTGAAGGAATGGACACAGGGAACCTGGGGTGAAAGGGGGAGTGTGCTGTCACATTGTGGGGATTGCAACTAAAGTCACAAAACAATATGTATATAAATTTTTAAACAAGAAATTAACTTGAGCTGTAAACTTTCCCCCAAAGCACATGAAACTAAAAACAAAAACACGCCAGAAGCAACGAAAACAACAGCAGTGTTTGTAGTGTGTGCGGACAAAACCCTGTGATTTGAAGCATCCTTGTAGCTGGGTAATAATGACAGCTCTTAATGGAGTGGACTAGATGATTCAAAAAGTAAATTACCATAGACTTTTAGCCTTGTAAGTATATTGATGGGAAACCCTGGTGGTGTAGTGGTTAAGCGCTACGGTTGCTAACCAAAAGGTCTGCAGTTCTAATCCACCAGGTGCTCCTTGGAAACTCTATGGGGCAATTCTACTCTGTCCTCTAGGGTCACTATGAGTCAGAATAGACTCGACAACAGTGAGTTTCTTTTTTGGGGCGGTTGGGTGTACTGATACATGTAACTGGGCTTATGAAAACATTTTTTATTGCTGTAACTGCCTAAAGGGACATTTTTATAAAATACAAGAAATTTCTTCTGAAACAATGCACAAAAACTTATAGACATTCATTTTGTGTCACTTTTCTGAGAGTGTCACTCGGTGTGTTCTGCACCCTCTTTACCTCTCTGGCCATGCTGTTGGTATTTGTCAGCATTCCTATACTAACATAAATGATTTTAAACAGTATATGCCAGTAAAATGCATTTCAACAATTAATTTTAACAAATGATGTTATGCATGTTAACCAAATATTTGTTGACTTTTTAAAATTATTTTATTGCTAGTTTTTTTCTATAGCATAGAAGACAGATTTTTAAATGTCTACACAGTATTGTCTTTGACTTCTTATAACTTCCTTCCATAATATATATCATGTAAAATCTCATATTACATAATCCTGAGTTATTTAGGACATGATTATTATAGCAAACACATAGGCAATCACTAGTGTATAGATAGAAAGATACAGAGATTTTTTTCTGATAGTGCATATAAATTATTTTTATTGTTAACCTACTAATTAATTGTGAATCCTTTAAGAAATCAATTAGAGAAACTCAATATACCTTATTAATATGCTTAAATTTAAATTTGGTTTTCTCTTGAACCTGTTTTACTACATAACCTACTAAAAAACCTCTTAAAATTCTGGAGATATAACATAGATATGTTTAAAGAATATTAATATTTACATAAATCTCAAATGCAAAGACATGATTCTCAATCAACAAATGGCAAAAACATAGTGTTTTTCAATAGTTTGAAATTAACGAGCAGGAAAATCAGTCAAATAAATACATGGGTTTGAAAAAACAATAAGGTTTTAACATTCTTTTAATCTATAAACATTCATTACCCACCTATATAAACCAGGTAGATACAATTCCATGAATCATGTTTTATTATCATACAATTAGTATATTAATTTTATACTTGATAAAATGTATAATTAGAGAAATATATATAGGTAGGATACTTATTTATTTAAATAATTTGTTGTAAAGCTAATTTTAGGCTGGATTGGTTCATGCTAAACTGTGTTCACCTAACCCTTATTGATTGAATAAGGAAATTTTTTTTCTTAGCCTCATAATCTTTGTGTTCAGTTTATGAAATATGAATATACTCTACCAAGAGGCCAAAGCATAAATTGCCACGTTAACTATACTGACCTCACACCCCTTGGGATTCAAGAATCAGAACTGACTTTATCTGAAAATGTTAATTTGCAGCCACATTTGTCTGTTAGGTAGTGAGGTAAGAAGGAATTCTGGGACTGGAATATGCAAAAGGCCATTAACTTGGCAGAGCCCCCATTAGTCTAAGATGCTCTTCAGTCTGCAGAAGGGTCACTTAGTCAGGTAGCAATGGCAGGGTCCATTAGTTACTAAGGTGAAGCATGCCTTCAAATCTGCATTCATCATGGACAGAAAAACCCTCACAAAGAAAATTGGTTATAAAACCCATAGTTGTCAGAGTAATTGGTGTTGGTGCCCATTAGCGATGAGAGCAGCAACCACTTACAGAAAGAAAACAGGTCATCTAGCATCTTATTTTTCAGATAGATTGATAATTTTTGGAGGATATTAAAGGGAGTATTTGAAATAAAATCTCAATGAGCTTATTCCTTTTGTCAAAGCAAAAATATAATAAAGAATATTATGTCCACCTAATTATCCAACAGTATTTGTGACAATAAGACTTTTCACTTGCTTCTTGAAATAAGTACAATTATTTTATCTATCTGCTTATGGGGCATATAAACAGCCACTTAGATAGGACCTGTTATTACAACAGGCTTTTACGGATGCTAACGTGTGACTATGTGGCATGAAACACATAAGCTAATTTCTATATCGGTGTTTTTGTTTTTTTCTTTTTCATAAACACAGGTTAAAATAGGAACTTACTAACAAATTAAAACAATAATAAGGGCTGTAAGAAAAGTATGTGCATATATGTTACATATGTATGTATATTTATTATTATATTTGAGTATATTAAGGAAAACAATGGAAATTTTTTTAAAAAATGCCTCTGTATTATGACACATATATGATGATATCAGAGTTACTATGTTTCAAATCTTTTTCAGAGAAGCCATTACTTATAATTCATCTAGTATCTTAAAACTGAAGGTTCCTATCCATTTCTGAAATAATATATAAGGTTTTTTCCCTCTATATTAAATTTCAATGATTTTAAAACAAATTTTTGTAACAGCCAGGGACTAAAAATGACTTTTACAGTATATAGTGAATGAAAAATGAACATATTGAAGAGGGAACATTTTAAGCATTTCAAAGATGAATGTATGATAAAGAAAGTAGCTTGTCTTGGTTTATCTAAAACCCTAATGTTGCTGCTTACAATTAACAATGATCAAAAGGCTTCAAATTCAAGTGTACTTGTAGACCTGAAGAGAGATGAGATAAAAATTTAGAATCTAAAAATTAAAGCTGTCATTCTACTACATGGCCAAAATATAGAAATGATCTGAGGAAGACTAGTATCATCAACATGCCAGAAAGTTGAGCCACCACTGGGCCATGATTTTGATGGCGAAGTCAATATCTACAATGATACTGACAGACAAAAATTATAATTCAAACCTAAAATTATGTATTTGATAAGAGATGATATAAAGCATATGCAAATTATTTCAAAGCTTTAACCAATGATAATGGTCATGATTAAACAGAAAAAATATTCTGTATCATCAAAATATTCTTTATCATTAATAGTTTGATTGTCTTAATGATACCAATTGCTGTGCTATGCTAAAAATATATTTAGGCATTAATCTATTTAATCCTCATGGAGAAACCAATAATGCAACTGGTTTTATTATATTTTGCTTCCCACATTTACTGGTATGTTAAAATTTCCTATTTTTTTTTCTTGTAAGATATCTATATAATGGTAAATTACTATAAAAACTATACATTCATTAAAATGACATATTTGAAGCAAATGGAAATTTACAAAAGACAAATAGAAATATTCATACAATTGATTCGCTATAACTTTCCATATTATTTATACAGATTCTTGGTGACTAAAGGGGAACATATATAAAACTTGATTTTATCGTTCTTGCTTTATATGAAAATTTCATTTTACCTTTCACTGGACAACATAATTAAGAAGTGGCAATAATGGCAGACATAATAATTTTTTAATCAGAAAATAGGACAGCCCCAAATGATATTACCTAGGTGAATGAAATTGTCTTTGGTTTGTTTTCCTTTCTGTTGTGTGCTCCTCCTCCTTTGATTTCTCAAGAGGTAATTCAAATGCATAGTTTCTCTAGGACTTCTGCTTCTTCACTCTTCCTGAAGCACCTGTCCAAAGCACATTCTCACCTCCATGCATTAGCTTTCTATTTCTGTGTGACGTACTACAACAAATTTAGCTGCTGAAAACAATACACATTTATTATTCTATGGTTTCTGCGTGTCAGGAGTTCAGGCACAGATCTCCTCAGGGGCTCACAGGCAGAAATTAAGGTGTCAGTGGGCTTCACTCTCATCTGGAACAAGGGGTCCTCTTTCAAGTTCATTAACATTGTTGGCAGAATTCAATTTCTTGTGGTTGTTGGACTGAAGTCCCTGCCTTCTTGTTGGCTAGGAGTCTTCTCAGCTTCTAAACCCTACCCTCAACCCCATCTATACGGCTTTTTCACAACATGACAACTTACTTATTCAGTGCCAACAGGAGAATATTTCTTTAGTCAGCTTAGATTAAGCCTTATATAACATAGGGTAATTTTTTTTTTTTTTTTTTTTTAAATCACAGGAGATATTATCCAATTACCCAATCTGGGAGTTACTTCCCCGTTACATTTCATAGGATTATGTGGGTCAGGTATACCAGGGAACAAAAATCTTGTGGCCATTTGTCTATCATACTCTGCTTTATGTACAATTAACATTGAATTGTTCCATTACATATACTTAGAAATTCTATTTCCAGAAATGACTCACTCGTTTAAAAGATCAGAATAATGAATGACATCTCAAAAGAGTGTATTAGCCTAAGGCATTTAACAAAGCCTTCAAAGAAACAAAGTTACTTAATAAAACTCAAGGAGGTACATCTTTATAGCAACCCAAAGAACACTAGTCTTATTAGAGAGTAGAGTTTAAATTATTATCATCTTCCTTAATCAAAATGTCAATATATCTCTGTTAACAATTTATAATTATATGGAGTCAGAATAAATAACCAAGCAGTTGGCAAAAAAACTCAAATTCCATAGACACAGCCACTATTATGGACAAATTTCAAAAAATAAAAAAATGAGTAAATTGAAGCTTATGAACATTTTTAACTCTGATGTCGGAGATTGTCAGACAGGGAGTGTAGGAAAGCAGCTTCATGGAGCTCCCAGCAGGAGACAAATCACCCGGTACCAGCAATATACGCTTTCCCACCGGAAAGATGTTTCTCTCGCTGTTGCTTGGCCTCCACGACTTCTTGGCTGGTGGGGGTCATTCGGCAGGCCAGGAAGAGCAGGGTCTGTGCTGCTTGGATCTGCCCTACCCACACTGGCCGACTCCTTCAGTGCCATTTGTATGTTGCTGGTATTGCTTTCCTCGGCTTCTTTTGGTTTCCTCCCTGCCTCTCACCACCTCCCACTCCTTTCCCTTGAACACCTGGCTCCGTGTGCCAGCTTTGCTTCTTCTTGAAAGGCTGTGAAGTACTGCTCGGCTGGAGAACTGCTTCCCCGGATCTCACCAGCACGTTGGCAGAGTCCTTGGGACCTTTTTTGTTTCATTTTGTTTGTTTGTTATCTTTTTCTTTTCTAGGCTTGAGAACCACTCCCCCAGTCTGCCCAGCAACATTGATGGGATCCCTGGAAGCTTTCGTTTTTTTTTTGTTTTGTTTGTTTGCTTTTTTTTTTTTCTTTTTCCCCAGGCTGTACTGCCTGGCCTGGGAGCAACTTTCCCAGTCTTCACAGCCACACAGGTGGGATCCCTGGGAGCTTTTCTTTTTTTCTAATTTTTATTTATTTTCTTTTTTTCCTTTTTGTTTTTCTCAATTTCTCATCTCTCCACTCCAACGGCAAGCTCCCTTAGCACTGTTTTTTTTTTTTTTTTTTTTTTTTTTGGCTCCTGTTTTTCTCTCCTCTCTTTCTTCTTCCCCATACCCATCTTGGCTCCATGCATCACAACCTCCCCCTTCCTTCCTGCCTACCTGCACCATGCACTGAACATCACACCCCTGAGTAGCACAGGTATAGCCTACCAGAAACTGCCCTGCACTGATTTCTGGCCCACCATGTCAGCCCTAGTAGACACCACTAACAATCTATTGCAGTACCTCCTCTTCAGCTGGACCTACCCTGCTGCACCATAGCTGAGCAACTGGCCCTGTGCAATGGACAAGGAGGTGAAAAATTTCATGCCCACGGACAAGCAAACAACAAAGAATGCACAATGTGCCTGCTTAGACATAACCAAATAAAACAAAAAAGTAGGATGAAACAAACAAATCTACAACAAAAAATGAAGAAAATAACAACTGAATGTCCCAAGACAGCAGACAACATCAAAACATATTTAAAAAAAAAAAAAAAAACATGATGATTTCAGTAGGCATCCAAAATAAAACACCAGATGACTTTCCAGAAGAAGAAAAGGCACTAGAAATATCTGATAGGGAATTCAAATCTCTAATATTCAGAGGTATCTAAGAGCTGAAGCAAAAAGCAGACAAAAATGAGGAAAAAATAGATAATTCATGGAAAAATCAAAAAAATTCATGAGAAATACAGAGAAAAAAATGCAAGAACGCAAGAAAATAATACAGGAACAAAACACCAAGATAAATTCACAAGTAGAAATCATACAAAAACAAAAATTAGAAATCCAAAAGATAAACTAGAAGATTTCAGAAAGGGTCAGCGTCATAGAAGTGCTGAAGAGAAGGTTTGAAATGATGGAAGACACAATCAGAGAAACTGAAGACAAACACTTGGATACCATTTTGTTTTAGGAAAAATCATGAAACAAGAATGAAGAAAAATGAAGAAACCCTGACAATTATGTGAGACAAAATCAAAAGCAAAAATTTGCAAGTGATCAGATTTCCAGAACAGGGGGAGAAAAAAAAAAACACAGAGAGGATCGCTGAAGAATTGCTGACAGAAAACTTTCCTAATATCTTGAAAGATGAGAAGATGACCATCCAAGAAGCTCAACTAATCCCATATAGGATACCAAAACCAAACCCAGTGCCATTGAGTCGATTCCGACTCATAGGGACCCTATAGGACAGAGTAGAACTGCCCCATAGAGTTTCCAAGAAGCGCATGATGGATTAAAGCTGCCGACCTTTCAGTTAGTAGCCGTAGCACTTAACCACTATGCCACCAGGGTTTCTCCATATAGGATAGACCCCCCCAAAATCAGCAAGGCATATCACAGTCGCTAAAACCAAAGACAAAGAAAAAACCCTGAGAGCAGCTTGAGAAAGACAAAAAGTCACATCCAGGTGAGAAAAGACTAAGCTCTGATTATTCAGCAGAAACCATGCGGGCAAGAAGACAATGAGATGACATATATAAAACCTTGAAAGAAAAAAAATGCCAACCAAGAATAATATATCCTGCAAAACTTCACTCAAATATGATGGTGAAATGAGGATGTTACCAAAAAAAACAGATTAAGGGAATATGTAAAAACCAAACCAAACTTACAAGAATTATTAAAGGGAGTCCTTTGATTTGAGAACAAACAATATCCTACCACAGCCTGAATCTAGGATGCTAGATTGTACCAGCCAGGTACCAACCTAGGACGTGAACTCTCAAGGACATCCAAAATGAAAAGAATTACAACAGGGAAGAAGAGAAGTTAATTTGTAAATGACAAGAATGTCAGAAAAATAAAAGAGGGAATAAATGGTGTAGTTATAGAACCTTCTATTGGAGAAAAAGGCAAGGTGATACCAAGTAAAAATAGGCTGGTTCAAACCTAGGAAGATAATGGTAAATTTCAAGGTAACCACAAAAAAATTAACAAATCTACTTACCAAAATAAAGAAGAAAAACATAAAGTCTCAGTAAAAAAAAAAAAAAAAACTACAAAAGTAAAAGAAATGAAAAAAGAAAGAAACAAACAAAAAACCACAAACAAAAGGAGTTCAGCACAGGAGAGTAAGAGGAACAAAGAAAACGTCAGCACCACAAAAAAAGAAGAATTAAAAAATGACAGCAATAAACTAACTCCTATCAATAATTACACTGAACGTAAATGGTCTAGATGCATCCATAAGGAGACAGAGAGTGATAGAATGGATTAAAAAAAAAAAAAAAAAAAAAACAGGATCCATCAATATGCTGTCAACAAAAGACACATTTTAGAAACAAAGATGTAAATTTATTAAAAATCAAAGTATGGAAAAAAATATGTCAAGCAAATAGCTGCAAAAAAAGATCAGGAGTACCAATACTAATCTCATATAAAATAGATTTTAAAACAAAATCCACCATAAAAGACAAAGAAGGGCACTATATAATAATTAAAGGGATTATCCCTCATGGAGACATAACCATAATAAATACCTAATCACCCAGTGACAGGACTCCAAAATAAATAAATAAGCAAAACAAACTCTAAAAGCACTGAAGAGAGAAACTGACAGTTCCACGATAATAGTAGGAGATTTCAAAAAACTACTCTCAATGTTAGAAGATCTAGAAAGAAACTCAAAAAAGACACAGAAGAGCTAAGGGGCACAATCAGCCAACTTGACTTCATAGATGTATATAGAACACTCCACCAAACAGCTACAAAATACACATTCTTTTCCAACACATATGGAAAGTTCTCCAGAAGAGACCACATCTTAGGTCACAGTGCAACCCTCAATAAAATCCAAAACTCTGAGATAATGCAAAGTGACTTCTGTGATCACAGCACCATCAAGGCAGAAATTAAAAACAAAAAGAGCAAGGGAAAAAAAAAAATCAATTACATAGAAACTGAATAACAACCTGTTTAAAAACTACTGGGCAATAGAAGAAATCAGAGCTAGAATAAAAAATTCCTAAAATCAAATCAGAATGAAAGCACTTCATACCAAAACCTTTAGGGCACAGCAAATGCAGTCCTCAGAGGCCAATTTACATGAGTAGATGCACACATCAAAAAAAGAAAAAAGGGACAAAATCAGAGTATTAGCTATACAGCTCTAACAAATAGAAAGAGAACAGCAAAAAACAGCCCACAGCCAGCAGAAGAAAGGAAATAATAAACATTAGAGCAGAAATAAATGAAAGAGAATAGAAAAACAAAAGAAAGAATCAACAAAACCAAAAGTTGGTTCTTTGGATCAACAAAATAAATTAGCCATTGGCCAAACTGGCAAAGAAAAAACAGGAGACAGTACAAATAACCCAAATAAGAAATGAAATGGGGGACATTACAACAGACCCAATAGGAATAAAAAGAGGCATAACAGAGTAGCATTAAAAATTATACTCCAACAAATTTGAAAACCTAGACGAAATGGACAAATTTTTAGAAACACACTACCTACCCAAACTTACACAAAATGATGTTGAAAATCTGAACACACCAATAACAAGAGAAGAGATTAAAAGGGTAATTTAAAAATTAAAAAAAATTCCTCCTCACTCCTCAAAAAAAAAGCCCTGGCCCAGATGGCTTCACTGGAGAATTCAACCAAACATTCAGAGAAGACCTTACACCGATACTACTCAAACTTTTTCAGAACATAGAAATGGAAGCGATACTTCCAAATTCATTCTATGAAGCCAGCATAACTCTGATACCAAAACCAGGCAAAAACATGACAAAAAAATAAAATTACATACCAATATCTCTCATGAATATAGATGCAAAAATTCTCAACAAAATTCTAGCCAATAGAATTCAGCATCATATCAAAACAAATAACACACCATGACGTAGTAGGATTCATACCAGGTATGCAAGGATGTTTAAACATTATAAAATCAATCAACGTAATCCACCACATAAATGAAATGAAAGAAAGGAATCACATGATCATCTCAATTGATGCAGAAAAGGCATTCGACAAAGTCCAACACCCATTCCTGATAAAAACATTCAATAAAATAGGTATACAAGGGAAATTCCTCAACATAATAAAGGGCATCTATACAAAACCAACAGGGAACATCATTCTCAATAGAGAGAGGCTGAAAACTTTCCCCTCGAGAACAGGAATAAGGCAAGGATGCCCTTTATCACCACTCCTATTTAACATTGTGCTGGAAGTTCTAGCTAGGGCAATAAGGCAATGAAAAGAAATAATGGCATCTGAATTGGTAATGAAGAAATAAAACTGTGCCTATTTGTAGATGATATGATATTATACATAGAAAACCCAATAGACTCCCCAAGGAAACTACTGTAAATACTAAAAAGATTCAGCAGAATGGCAGGATACAAGATAAAAGTACAAAACTCAGTTGTATTCCTGTACACCAAAAAAAAAAAGAATGATGAAGAGGAAATCACGAAAACAATACTATTTATACTAGCCCCTAAAAAATATAAAAGTTAGGAATAAATCAACCAGGGATGTAAAAAATCTATACAAAGAAAACTACAAAACACTACTGCAAGAAACCAAAAGAGAGGTACATAAATGGAAAAACATACCATGGTAATGGATAGGTAGACTCAGCATCCTGAAAATGACAATTCTACTCAAAGCAATTTACGAATACAACGCAATCCTAATCCAAATACCAACAACATTCTTTACAGAGATGGAAAAACTAATCATTACCTTTATATGGAATGGGAAGAAGCCCCAGATAAGTAAAGCGTGATTGAAGAAGAAGAATAAAGTAGAAGGACTCTACTATCTGACATCAGAACCTACTGTGTAGCTATGGTAATCAAAACAGCCTGGTACTGGTATGATGGCAGACATATTGACCAATGGAACAGAATCGACAACCAGATGTAAATTCAGCCACTTATAGTCACCTGATTTTCCACAAGGGCCCAAAGTCCATAGGATGGGGAAGACAGTCTTTTTAATAAATGGTGCTGCCAAAACTGGAGGGCATTATGCTGAGTGAAATAAGTCAATCACAAAAGGACAAATATTGTATGAGACCACTACTGTAAACACTCATGAAAAAGTTTACACACAAAAAGAAATGATTTTTGATGGTTACAAGGAGGGGAGAGATGGTGATAGAAAACACTATAGATAAGTGTTAACTCTGGTGAAGGATAAGACAGTACACAATACTGGGGAAGCCAGCACAACTAGTACAAGGCAAGGAGGTCATGGAAACTCCATAGATACATCCAAAATTCCTGAAGGACCGAATTGTTGGACTGAGGGCTGTGGGTACCATGGTCTCAGGGAACATCTAGCTCAATTGGCATAACATGATTTATAAAGAAAATCTTCTATATTCTACTTTGGTGAGTAGTGTCTGGGGTCTTAAAAGCCTGTGAACAGCCATCTAAGACACCCTATTGATCTCACCCCTTTGGGAGCAAAGGAGAATGAAGAAAACCAAAAACATGAGTGAAAGATTGGTCCAAAGGACTCATGGACCATATCTACCATAGCCTCCACCAAACTAAGTCCAGTACAACTAGATGGTGCCTGGCTACCACTGCTGACTGCTCTGACAGGGATCACAGTAGAGGGTCCCAGACAGAGCTGGAGAAAAATGTAGAACAAAATTCTAACTCACAAAAAAAGAGACTTACTGGCCTCGCAGAGACTGGAGAAACCTTGAGAGTTTGGCCCCCAGACACCTTTTTAGCTCATTAATGAGGTCACTTTTGAGATTCACCCTTTGGCCAAAGATTAGACAGGCCTATAAAGGTTTTATAAAGCAAAGCAAGACTAAAGGGGCACACCAGCCCAGGGGCAGGGACTAGAAGGCAGGATGGGACAGGGCAGCTTGTAGTAGGGAACCTAAGTTTGAGAAGGGAGAGTGTTGACATGTCATGGAGTTGTTAACCAATGCCATAAAACAATATTTGTGCTGTTTAATGAAAAACTAGTTTGTTCTGTAAACCTTCATCTAAAGTACTATTTATTTGTTTATTTTTTTAACTCCTATATTGGCTTGTATCAGCTGGGTCAGTTCTACAACAACCATAAAACTTTTGCAGCTATACTCTGGCTTTTGAGGGCACAATTATGGTTCATAATAGTGGTGAAAATATTTTTGAATGATTGAGGCTATGGCTAGTGGACTCAATAGCTGTCTGAGTCAATGATTATCCAATTGGGTGGCCTTGAACCAGGTTATGACCAAACACTTCAAAACATAACATCTGCTTACATTTTTCAGTTCAAATAAGATTTCTTTCTCTAAAGGAAATACGAGAAATAACTCAACCCAAAAGGAAAAATGTCAGTGGAGAATGTATAATCTGCCTAATTTATCAGTGGCCATCTTAATCAATTACAAATCTTTGCAGCTGACCCTACTTGCAATTATCAGGTGTCCAAAAGAAGTATAATATTGACTTAGGTAAATAATATGCCTCCACAATAAAGGCATCATTTGATTGTCTTGTAATGAATCCGTAGACATCCCTTAAATTCCCAGTGCTGCCATAGCAAAAACACCACAAGTAGAGGGTAGAAGCCTGAATCGAGGGCATCTACGGGGCTATGCTCTCTCTGCGTCAGCTCTAGGGGAAGGCCCTTTCTAGTCTTACTCAGCTTCTATAGCCTCTGGGGTTTCTTGGTGTTTCTTGGCTTGTAGACAGATGCTCACATGGTGTCTGTCTTCCACTGTTTGTGTCTCTGTGTCTATTCTGCTGTTTTTATAAGACACCAGTCAGAAGGGATGAGGTTTTTTAGAATCCATACCACCCCAGTAAGACCTCATTAACATTACAAAAATATCCTGTCTCCAAACAGGATCACGGTCACAGGTACAGGGGTTAGGCCTTCAAGGTATCTTTTGCGGGGAGCTGAATTACCCCATAGGATTTCTAAGTAGCAGCAGGTGGATTCGAACTGCCAACCTTTTGGTCAGCAGCTGAGTTTTTAGCCACTTTGACACCAGTGCTCCTCAATTCAATCTATAACACCTCTCCAAGAAAAAAAGAGTCTGAGCATATTCCCTGGATTCCACTCTATTTTCCTGCATTTCCAAAGACTCTTAGCACTGTAGCTGCATCATTTCCATACTTTTAAATAATTATTAAGTGTGTAAACAGTATTCACAAACACTTAATTAAAAAATAACTTTATCCAAAGTATAATTCAGCTTTCAGAATGTTTCAGAATTTTTGTTTTATAGCTTGACTTACTCTTAAAACGTTTACTTAGCATAAAATCACAATATATTTTTATGGGGTCAAATAATATTATCAATTTCACACACGTTGTTGCATTTCACTTTCTATAAATGTCACCAAAATGTAGATATATCCAGCAATATGAGTGTGCTACTTGTAATCATACTAACCTTGGCTGTTTTTAAGAATCTAAAGCAGTTATTATTAATCGTAACAGTAATGACATGTAGAAAAAAAATTAAAACAATAAACGTGTATAACATTTTAATAACAAGTGTTTTAGTTGTCTAGTGCTGCCATAACAGAAATGGCACAAGTGGGGGGCTTTAACAAATTGAGATTTATTTTCCCACAATTTGGGAGGCTAGAGGCCCAGAATCAGGATAGGGGCTCTAGGAGAAGGCTTTCTCTCTCTGTCAGCTCTGGAGGAAGGTCCTTGTCTCTTTTGAGCTTCTGCTCCTGGGTGATCTTCATGTGGCTTGGCATCCCTTTTCCCCTATCTCTGCTGTTCACTTGCTTGTTTAATTTCTTTTGTATATCAAAAGAGACACATCCTAATCTAATACAGTCTCATTAACACAACAAATAAAACCCATTCCCAAATGACATTATAATGACAGGTATAGAAGTTAGGATTTACAACATGTATTTTAGGGGAATGCAATTCAATCCAAAACACCAAGTAATATTTCAAACATAACATGAGAAAAGTGTGATGCTACTATGTATAGCTTTTTGTAAGCACAATACTACATGCCAGTCAAGAGAAAAAAATGCATAAAATTCTTAAACATAATATAAAATAGATTATTTTCCTTTCTACCCTACACTTTTCAGACTATACCTGGTATATTGTGTTTAATTCAGGACATAACTGTATAAAGACCTTTAGTCACCAATGTGTTGTTCCCAGTAGAGGAGAGAGAGAATGCTGAGGAGGCTCGTGTTGTGGCATTAAGAAAAATTCTGTAGAACTGGGAATATATAATGAAGACAGCGAAGACTCAGAGGGCTTGGAAATTGGTTGTCAATATTTGAAAGGCTGTCATGTGAAAGATGGAGTGGACTCGTTCTATACTACCTAGGGGGCAGAAGTAAACAATAAAAGGAAAATACAGGCACAGAGAAACGAGAAAAGAATAATAAGGTACGTTCTACTGATTAAAGCTAAAAAACACCAAAAAATAAATTCTCCTGGATAGGGTGTTTTCTATGACCTTGAATATCCTGAAGAATTCCTTCAACTGTTCAACAAGCAAATATTCACCACGAAGTTAAGTCCACTCTGTAGGAATAGTAATACCTTAGTTGCTTTACTGGACACAATGGTTTTCAACATGTGTATAGGCCCTACAATTTACAATGTGATGGATATCTTCAAATATGAAAACACTATCAGGAAAACAAATTAGACTATATGGTTTTAGACTGCAAAACTAAAAATGAAAAAGTATAAGTTAGCTGTTTCAGCCTGACAAATAATTAAGCACAGCTTTCTAGATTTTGACAAGGACCAAATGGAACAGAAACTTTTTTTTTTAATAATTTTTATTGTGCTGTAAGTGAAAGTTTACAAATCAAGTCAGTCTCTCACATATAAACTTATATATACCTTACTACATACTCCCATTTACTCTCCCCCTAATGAATCAGCCCGCTGCCTCCTTCCAGTCTCTCCTTTCGTGGCCCTTTTGCCAGTTTCTAACCCTCTCTACCCTCTTATCTCCACTCTAGACAGGAGATGCCAACACAGTCTCAAGTGTCCACCTGATATAAGTAGCTCACTCCTCATCAGCATCTCTCTCCAACCCACTGTCCAGTCTAATCCATGTCTGATGAGTAGTCTTCGGGCATGGTTCCTGTCCTGGGCCAACAGAAGGTTTGGGGACCGTGACCGCAGGGATTCCTCTAGTCTCAGTCAGACCACTAAGTCTGGTCTTTTTATGAGAATTTGGGGTCTGCATCCCACTGATCTCCTGCTCCCTCAGGGGTTCTCTGTTGTGCTCCCTGTCAGGGCAGTCATTGGTTGTGGCCAGGCACCATGTAGTTCTTTGATCTCAGGATGATGTAAGTCTCTGGTTCATGTGGCCCTTTCTGTCTCTTGGGCTCATAATTATCTTGAGACCTTGGTGTTCTTCATTCTCCTTTGTTCCAGGTGGGTCGAGACCAATTGATGCGTCTTAGATGGCCGCTTGTTAGCATTTAAGACCCTAGATGCCACACTTCAAAGTGGGATGCAGAATGTTTTCATAATAGAATTTATTTTGCCAATTGACTTAGATGTCCCTTGAAGCCATAGTCCCCAAATCCCCGCCCGTACTTTGCTGACCTTCTAAGCATTCAGTTTATTCAGGAAACTTCTTTGCTTTTGGTCCAGTCCAGTTCAGCTGACCTTCCCTGTATTGAGTGTTGTCCTCCCCTTCACTTAAAGTAATTCTTATCTACTGTCTAATCAGTAAATAACCCTCCCCCACCCTCTCTCCCTCCCGCCTCTCGTAACCACAAAGGAATGTGTTCTTCTCAGTTTAAACTATTTCTCAAGATCTTACAACGGTGGCTCTTACACAATATTTGTCCTTTTGCATCTGACTAATTTCACTCAGCATAATGCCTTCCAGGTTCCTCCATGTTATGAAATGTTTCACAGATTCATCACTGTTCTTGATCTATGAGTAGTATTCCATTGTGTGAATATGCCATAATTTATTTATCCATTCATCCTCTGATGGATACCTTGGTTGCTTCTATCTTTTTTGCTATTGTAAACAGTGCTGCAATAAACATAGGTGTGCATATATCTGTTCGTATAAAGGCTCTTATTTCTCTAGGATATATTCCAAGGAGTGGGATTTTTTTTTTTTTATGGTAGTTCTATTTCTAACTTTTTAAGGAAACGCCAGATGGATTTCCAAAGTGGTTGTACCATTTTACATTCCCACCAGCAGTGTATAAGAGTTCCAATCTCTCCGCAGCCTCTCCAACATTTCTTATTTTGTGTTTTTTGGATTAATGCCAGCCTTGTTGGAGTGAGATGGAATCTCATCGTAGCTTTAATTTGCATTTCTCTAATGGCTAATGATCAAGAGCATTTTCTCATGTATCTGTTGGCTGCCTGAATATCTTCTTTAGTGAAGTGGGTGTTCATCTCCTTTGCCCTATTTTTAATTGGGTTGTTTGTCTTTTTGTGGTTGACTTTTAACAGAATCATATAGATTTTAGAGATCAGGTGCTGGTCGGAGATGTCATAGCTGAAAATTTTTTCCCAATCTGTAGGTGGTCTTTTTACTCTTTTGGTGAAGTCTTTAGATGAGCATAGGTGTTTGATTTTTAGGAGCTCCCAGTTATCTGGTTTCTCTTTGTCACTTTTAGTAATGTTTTGTATTCTTTTCTTCCATGATCTTTATTGTTTTAGTCTTTATGTTTAGGTCTTTGATCTACTTGTAGTTAGTTTTTGTGCCTGGTGTGAGGTATGGGTCCTGTTTCATTTTTTTGCAAATGAATATCCAGTTATGCCAGCATCATTTGTTAAAAAGACTATCTTTTCCCCAATTAACTGACACTGGACCTTTGTCAAATATCAGCCGCTCATATGTGGATGGATTTATATCTGGGTCCTCAATTCTATTGTTGTTCTGTTGTTGTACCAGTACCAGGCTGTTTTGTCTACTGTGGCTGTATAATATGTTCTAAAATCAGGTAGAGTGAGACCTCCCACTTTCTTCTTCTTTTCCAGTAATGCTTTACTTATCCGGGGCTTCTTTCCCTTCCGTATGAAATTTGTGATTTGTTTCTCTATCACATTAAAAAATGTCGTTGGAATTTGGATCGGAAGTGCATTGTATGTATACATGGCTTTTGGTAGAATAGATATTTTTACTATGTTAAGTCTTCCTATCCATGACCAAGGTATGTTTTTCCACTTAAGTAGGTCCTTTTTAGTTTCTTGCACTAGTACTTTATAGTCTTCTTTGTATAGGTCTTTTACATCTTTGGTAAGATTTATTCCTAAGTATTTTATCTTCTTGGGGGCTACTGTGAATGGTATTGATTTGGTGATTTCCTCTTCGATGTTCTTTTTGTTGATGTGGAGGAATCCAAGTGATTTTTGTACGTTTATCTTGTAACCTGAGACTCTGCTGAACTCTTGTGTTAGTTTCAGTAGTTTTCTGGAGGATTCCTTAGGGTTCTCTGTGTATAAGAT
The DNA here is from genome assembly GCF_030014295.1 of Loxodonta africana. Classification (NCBI taxonomy): domain Eukaryota; kingdom Metazoa; phylum Chordata; class Mammalia; order Proboscidea; family Elephantidae; genus Loxodonta; species Loxodonta africana. Next base: position 129,852,731 of record NC_087346.1, read on the forward strand.
CATGTCACCTGCAAATAGAGATAATTTTACTTCTTCCTTGCCAATCTGGATGCCCTTTGTTTCTTTGTCTAGCTTAATTGCTCTGGCTAGGACCTCTAGCACAATGTTGAGTAAGAGCGGTGATAAAGGTTATCCTTGTCTGGTTACCGTTCTCAAGGGAAATGCTTTCAGGCTCTCTTCATTTAGAATGATGTTGGCTGTTGGCTTTGTATAGATGCTCTTTATTATCTTGAGGAATTTTCCTTCAATTCCTGTTTTGGTGAGCGTTTTTATCATAAATGGGTGTTGGACTTTGTCAAATGCCTTTTCTGCATCAATTGATAAGATCATGTGGTTTTTGTCTTTTGTTTTCTTTATATGGTGGATTACATAAATGGTTTTTCTAATATTAAACCAGCCTTGCATACCTGGTACAATTCCCATTGGTTGTGGTGGATTATTTTTTTGATATGTTGTTGAATTCTACTGGCTAGAATTTTGTTCAGGATTTTTGCATCTATGTTCATGAGGGATATAGGTCTGTAATTTTCTTTGTTGGTGGTGTCTTTACTTGGTTTAAGTATCAGGGATATGGTTGCTTCATAGAATGAGTTAGGTAGTATTCCATTATTTTCTACCCTTTGAAATACATTTAGTAGTAGTAGTGTTAACTCTTCTCTGAAAGTTTCATAGAACTCTGCAGTGAAGCCGTCCGGGCCAAGGCTTTTTTTTGTTGGGAGTTATTTCATTACTTTTTCAATCTCTTTTTTTGTTGTAGGTCTATTTAGTTGTTCTACTTCTGATCGTGTTAGTTTAGGTAAGGTAGTGTTTTTCCAGGAATTCATCCATTTCTTCTCGGTTTGCAAATTTGTTAGAGTACAATTTTTCATAATAATTTGATATGATTCTTTTAATTTCAGTTGAGTCTGCTGTGATATGGCCCATCTCATTTCTTATTCGGGTTATTTATTTCCTTTCCTGTATTTCTTTAGTCAGTCCGGCTAATGGTTTATCAATTTTGTTAATTTTTTCAAAGAACCAGCTTTTGGCTTTGTTAATTCTTTCAATTGTTTTTCTGTTCTCTATTTCATTTAGTTCAGCTCTAATTTTTATTATTGGTTTTCTTCTGGTGCCTGATGGATTCTTTTGTTGCTCGCTTTCTATTTGTTCAAGTTGTAAGGACAGTTGTCTGATTTTGGCTCTTTCTTTTTATGTATGTGGGCATTTATTGATATAAATTGACCTCTGAGCACTGCTTTTGCTTTGTCCCAGAGGTTTTGATAGGAAGTGTTTTCATTCTTGTTGCATTCTATGAATTTCTTTATTCCTTCCTTAATGTCTTCTATAACCCAGTCTTTTTTGAGCAGGGTATTGTTCAGTTTCCAAGTATTTGATTTCTTTTCCCTGATTTTTCTGTTATTGATTTCTACTTTTATGTCCTTGTGGTCTGAGAAGGTGCTTTGTAATATTTCGATGTTTTGGATTCTGCAAAGGTTTGTTTTATGACCTAATATGTGGTCTATTCTAGAGAATTTCCTTGCACTAGAAAAAAAAAGCATACTTTGCAGCTATTGGGTGGAATGTTCTGTATAAGTCTATGAGGTCAATTTGGTTGATTGTAGCAAGTAGATCTTCCATGTCTCCATTGAGCTTCTTACAGGAAGGCCTATCCTTCTCTGAAAGTGGTGTGTTGAAGTCTCCTACTATAATGTGGAGGTGTCTATCTCACTTTTCAATTCTGTTAAAGTTTTTTTTATATATCTTGCAGCCCTATCATTAGGTGCATAAATATTTAATATGGTTATGTCTTTCTTGTCAATTGTCCCTTTAATAATTATATAGCATCCTTCTTTATCCTTTGTGGCGGATTTAACTTTAAAGTCTATTTAGTCAGAAATTAATATTGCCACTCCTGCTCATTTTGCTTGTTGTTTGCTTGATATGCTTTTTTCCATCCCTTGAGTTTTAGTTTGTTTGTGTCTCTGAGTCTAAGATGCGTCTCTTGTAGGCAGCATATAGACAGATCATGTTTCTTTATCCAGTCCGAGACTCTCTGTCTCTTTATTGGTGCATTTAGTCTATTTACATTCAGTGTAGTTATAGATAAGGATGAGTTTAGTGCTGTCATTTTGATGCCTTTTTGTGTGTATTGTTGACAATTTCTTTTTTCCAGTTACTTTTTTGTGCTGAGACATTTTTCTTTGTAAATTGTGTGTTCCTCATTTTCATAGTAGTTGAATTTATGTTTGCTGAGTCATTATGTTTTTTTTTTTTATTTTTATTTTCAATTATGGAGTTGTTATACCTCTTTGTGGTTACCTTAATATTTACCCCTATTTTTCTAAGTAAAAACCTAACTTGTATCATCCTATATTGCCTTGTTTTCCTCTCCATATGGAAGATCTATGCCTCCTGTGTTTAGTCCTTCTTTTTGATTATTGTGATCTTTTACATAATGACTTCAATGATTCCCTGTTTTGAGCATTTTTTTCTTTTTAAAATTTATCTTATTTTGTTTTTGTGATATCCCTATTTGAGTTGATATCAGGATGTTCTGTTCTGTGACCTTGTGTTGTGTTGGTATCTGATATCATCGATTTTCTGACCAATTTCCTTTAGCAATTCTTGCAGCTTTGGTTTGGTTTTTGAAAATTCTCTAAGCTTGTGTTTATCTGTAAACGTTTTAATTTCACCTTCATATTTGAGAGAGAGTTTTGCTGGATATATGACCCTTGGCTGGCAGTTTTTCTCCTTCAGTGCTCTATATATGTCATCCCTTTGCCTTCTTGACTGCATGGTTTCTGCTGAGTAGTCTGAACTTATTGATTCTCCTTTGTAGGTGACTTTTCTTTTATCCCTGGCTGCTTTTAAAATTTTCTCTTTATATTTGGTTTTGGCAAGTTCGATAATAATATGCCTTGGTGATTTTGTATCAATTTTATATGGGGTTTGATGAGCATCTTGGGCAGATATCCTTTCGTCTTTCATGATGCCAGGGAAGTTTTCTGCCAACAGATCTTCAGCTATTCTTTTTGTATTTTCTGTTATCTCTCCCTGTTCTGGAACTCCAATCACACACAATTTATTCTTCTTGATAGAGTCCCATATGATTCTTAGGGTTTTTTCATTTTTTTTTTAATTCTTTTATCTGAGTTTTCTTCAGCTATATTGGTGTCAATTGCCTAATCCTCCATCTCCCTCACTCTGCATTGCAATTGCTCGATTCTACTCCTCTGACTTCTATTGAGTTTTCTAATTCTGTAATTTTGTTGTTAATCTTTTGGATTTCTGAATGCTGTCTTTCCATGGATTATTTCAGCTTATTAATTTTCCCACTATGTTGTTGAATAATCTTTTTGATTTCTTCAACTGCTTTATCAGTGTGTTCCTTGGCTTTTTCTGTGGTGTGGAAATACTTGGCTTTTTCTGTAGATTGCCTTATTTCATTTCTGAGGTCATCCCTGATGTCTTGAAGCATTCTGTAAATTAGTTTTTTATATTCTGCATCTGGCAATTCCAGGATTGTATCTTCATTTGGGAAAGATTTTGATTCTTTAATCTGGGGAGTTGTAGAAGCAATCATGGTCTGCTTCTTTATGTGGTTTGATATCGACTGCTGTCCCCGAGCCATCTATAAGATATTGTAATGATTTATTTTATATTTGCTCACTGAGTCTTATCTTGTTTTTTTTTTTTTTTTTTTTTCAGTATACATAGATGGGCTACTAGATTGTGCTGTCTTGATTGTTGTAACCTTTGAATCACTTATGTCCTATTACCAGCTGGTTTGGGCTGTTACCAGATATATAAGCATAAGAGTCCATTCACCAGTCTTGAATAGAATCAGCTTAGGTGTTCTGATTTTGGGTCACCAAGTGTGTGGTGCAGCCTGTCACCTATTAAATTAGAGGAATAGTGTGATAGTTGTGTGCACCAGATTCTAGTAGCGGCAGGGGGTCACACTCCAGGTGGTGTAGGATGGTGACAGCCTTCCCCCACATGCCAGCGAGGTAGGTGTGCCTCTATTCCTAAAGCACTTTGGTGGGTGGGCTCTGTAGCTGTACCTTAGGCACCCAATGCTTGTACCTCTAAAGATTGGCAGGCGTCAGTATCCTCAGACCCCTATGGCAGGTGGCTAGGTGGTTTGGGTGGAGCTTCAGTCCTCTGTCCCCCATTGTGGATCAGTGAGGGCTCTGTTTAATAGATTGAGATATCAGACCTGGAAAACTTGTCTTTGCAGTGATCTGCTAAAACAATTACAGTCAGATCTCTACCAGAATTGCCTTTGCATTATAATAGGCACCTTGTTCCCTGTAGGGATAAAACCCAAAGACTGTGGATCTCTTATGCTTGGCTGGAGCTGATTCTGTATTTTTATTCCAGTTTAGGGAATTCAGGGAAGGACTTTTCATCCCTGGGTTGTTAGTAGCTGCTTCTCTCAGGCCAGGAGAATGGGTTAGCAGGAAAAAAAAAAAAAACCCACAGAGCACTTCACTCCCTGGCCCAAGAAATTCCAATGTTAATGAAGCTGCCTGGGACAGGGAGGGGAGGGATCAGATAGATAAGAGAGAGTAGCACCCAGCAATTTAGACAAAGTTACTTATCTTGCTTGGTGATGACTGTTTTATCTGAGATTCCCAAGGAGCATGTAGCCTGTGTGCACTGGCTGGGTAGAGATTGCCTGCGAGGGTCAGGCCTGCATCCCGTCCCATGCTTGTGCTGTCTCAGAAGCCATGGTCAGCTCCTACACTCCCAGTCCAAAGCCCAGTTCCAAGGTTCCCCGGCTGGGACGCTGCACCCCAGGCTCCAAAACCAGTCGCTGCCCCCCGGTGACTTCTCCTCCTGTCAGCCACATCATTGCACTGCCTGCATGCACTGGCTGGGTTTCTCCCGAGGTCACTTCAGGGGGCTAGAGCTGTGTTCCTTGCTTGTGCCATCTCAGGAAGCCGTGCTCAGCTACTCTGCACCCAGTCCAAAGCCTGGCGCCAAGGTTTTCTGACTGGGACGCTGGCTCCAGGCTCGAAAAACAGTCACTGCTTCCCCGTGTTTGCTCGTTCTCTCATTAGCCGCATCAGTGTGCAGCCTGCTTGTACTGGCTGAGTCTCTACTGAGGTTACCCCAGGGAGCTAGGGGTTAGGGCTGTGTTCCCTGCATTCCCTGCCTCAGCAAGCCACAATCAGCCCCGCCACTCAGCACCAGGGAACCGTGAGGGCTCAAGGCTGTGGAGCGGGATGCCGGTTCCAGAAGCAGGTGCTGCTTCAGGGCTTGCCTTTTTGCTCCCCTGTCACTCAGGTCAACTCTTTAGATCTGTGTTCGATGGTCAGGGTTCATAGATTGTCATGTATGTGATCTATTCGCTTGTTTTTTGGAGTCTTTGTTGCAAAAGGGATCTGCGGTAGCTTCTACCGAGTCAGCCATCTTGGCCCTGCAGAACAGAAACTTTTAAAAGTAGATAATTTAGATCCTTAAATTATTTAAAAATATGTTCCTCATCACTGGAAATGTTCAGCCATAGAAGTCACTCATGAAATATGTGCTTCAAGTATTTGTGCATTAAATAATGGCAGAGATAAATGACTTCTATAATCCTTCCTATTCAAACATGACAATGAACCAGTAAAATGTAAAATCCACGAGAGCTGTAAAATCCACGAGAGCAAGATGTTTGTTCATTGTAATAAACCCAAAATATAGAAGAATGTCTTGTATATAGAAAGGGAGGCAGGTTCAGTTTTTGCCTTTCCCTGTATCATCATCCCTGCTTCTCTACATGACATTGCTTATGACACTCCAGGAAGATCTCTAGGTAGCAAACACATGCCTAGAGGCCAAAGAAACAAGTTTTGGTTATAGACGAAAGATGTCTTTTTGAAGTCTATCAACTCACTTGTGATGGATCTTTATCAAAATGATGCTTCTCTTGCTAGACCTGATTGTGCCTACTTCTTCCTGCAGACTGGTATAAGGATATAATGGGTGAAGCAACAACAACCCTCTTCTTGAGCCACAAAGGGGAAGTTTCCTCTTGAAGATGGTGTCTCAAGAAAACAAAAAAGAATCTTGGATTGCTTGGTCTAGTCTTCTCAAAAATATTTTATCTTTGGAACTGGAATCTAGCCAATATTTTTTTTCTGATACTTTCTGGAAAGACTTCACTTAGTGTGGGGACATCTGCTAAAGGAGATATGTGCATTGTTTGTAGCTCTATTTCATTAATTCACTGTTCTTAACATGCTTGCTGAAAAAAACAGACATTTATTTGATTGACTGCTTCTGGTCAGGACAATTCGTCTCCTGGCATATTTTTTAAAACTCCATATAAATAGGAAAATCTTGAGTTAGTGCATACCTAGGTCTTAAGGGTCAAATGGGATAAGAACAAGCATTTTTGGAACTGATCCTTTAGAGATGTCAATCCCACAAAAAAGATTTCAATGCAGTTGTTTCCTGGATCAGGCTGTGTGCAGATTGCAGGTAGAAATACACAGGTATGGTAACCACTGTACTATTCTAGTTTCAACTTTCTTGAGTCTGAGAAATACTACTAGTCTATATGCATTATATTTACAATTAGTAATGCCAAATGCTACTCTAATTAGATGTTTTCTTCAAGTATCTCAGATGACATTACTTTTTTGTTGTTGTATTTAAACATTTCTTGAATGATTCAAACTGTAATACTGATGTATGTTTACCACTGAAATTACATTCCCAATTGTATCATATTTATTACAAACTCAACCAATATATTCAGAATTTAACCAAAGCACATTTCACTAACCAGTTTTCCAACTCTGATTGAAACACACCAATTATTTAATATGGATTATTTATTTTGTTTTGGAGAACTTCTTGCTTTTAATCTTACTATGGCAAGTTCTTCATTTAATCATGAAAACCAGTTCTGTTTTTGTAGCCCAGTGAACTGCCATCAATCCTTCCCCCTCCCAGATAGATGGAATGGCTCTCAGGTTCCTTTTTATACGCACTTCAGAATGAAATACACTTTTTTCTTCTTATTGTACTTTAGATGAAGGTGTACAGAGCAAACTTCTGGTTAAAAAGTCAGTACACATACTGTTTTATGACATTGGTTAACAACCCCATGACCTATCAACACATCTTGACCTTGGGTTCCCTATTACCAGCTTTCCCATCCACTCCTGCCTTCTAGTACTTGCTCCTGGGCTGGTGTGCTTCTTTAGTCTCGTTTTGCTTTATGGGCCTGCCTTACCTTTGGATGAAGGATGAACCTCAGGAAAGACTCATTACTGAGCTAAAAAGGTTTCTCAAGTTTTCTCCAGCCTCCGTGAGGCCAGTAAGTCTGTTTTTTTTTTTTTTTTGTGAGTTAGAATTTTGATCTACATTTTGCTCCACCTCTGTCTGGGACCCTGTATTGTGATCCATGTCAGAGAAGTCAGTGGTGGTAGCCTGGCACCATCTAGTTTTACTGGGCTCAGTCTCGTGTAGGCTGTGGTAGATATGGTTCATTAGTACTTTGGACTAATCTTTCACTTCTTTGATTAGTTTTCCTTGCTTCCAAAGTGGTGAGACCAGTGGAGTGTCTTAGAAGGCCACTCACAGGCTTTTAAGACTCTAGATGCTGCACACCAAAGTAGAATGTAGAACATTTTCTTTATAAACTATGTTATGCCAATTGAGTTAGATGTTCCCTGAGACCATGGCCCCCACAGCCTTCAGCCCAGCAAATCGGCCCAACAGCGAGTGTGGATTGTACTATCTTACCCTTCACCAAAAGTTATCACTTATCTATTGTCTATTTAGTGTTTTTCCTTTTCAAGGTTCTCTTTGTTGGTGTATAGGAATCCAACTGCTTTTTGTATGTTTATCTTGTATCCTGCTAATCTGCTGAATTTTCTATTAGTTCCAGGAGTTTTTTCACAGAGTCTTTTGGGTTTTCTATGTAGTAAAGTATTATCCACAAATAGGGACAGTTTAACATCTTCATTACCAATTTGGATGCCCTTTATTTATTTTTCTTACCTTATTGCTCTAGCTAGAACTTTCAGAACAATGTTAAATAGAGTGGTGATAAAGAGGATCCTTGTCTCGATCCTGTTCTCAAGGGAAATGTTTTCAGCCTCTCTCCATTAAGAATGATTTGGCTGTTGGTTTTGTGTAAAGAAAACAAACAAAAAAACAGTTTCAGTTGTTGGTCTTGTATTAAAAAACAAATAAACAAAAACCAAACCCATTGTCATCGAGTTGATTCCAACTCATAGTGACCCCGTGGGAGAGAGTAGAACTGCCCCATAGTGTTTACCAGGAGCAGCTCGTGGATTGAACTGCCTGCTTCTGGTTAGCAGCTATAGCTCTTAACCACTGTACCACCACGGCTCCTTTCTTATGTTGAAGAATTTCCCTGCTATACCTATTTCATTGAGAGTTTTTATCAGGAATGGATGTTGGCCCTTTTTGAGTGCCTTTTCTGCATAGATCAAGGTGATCATGTGACTCTTTTCTTTTATTTATGTGGTAGATTGCTTTGACTGCTTTTCTAATGTTGAACCATCCTTGCATATCTGGTATGAGTCCTATTTGGTCACAATGTATTATTTTTTTGATATGATACTGGATTCTATTGATATGATATGATACAAAATTCTATTCTAGAATTTTGTTGAAAATTTCTGCATTCATGAGAGGTACTGGTGTGAAATTTTCTTTTTTTGTGGTGTCTTTCCTGGTTTTGGTATCAGGGTTATGTTTGCTTAATAGAATGAATCCAGAAGTATTGCTTCCTTTTCTATGATCTGAAATCGTTTGAGTAGTACTGGTGTAAGCTCTTCTCTGAATGTTTGGTAAAATTCTCCAGTGAAGTAATCTGGCCTAGGACTTTTTTTGTTGGGAGTTTTTTTTTTTTTTTTAAAAATTACCTTTTCAATCTCTTCTCTCTTGTCATTCATGTGTTCAGGTTTTCAACATCATTTTGTGTTAGTTTGGGTAGGTAGTGTGTTTCTAGAAATTTCTCCATTTCCTCTGGTTTTCAAATTTGTTAGAGTATAGATTTTCATAATACTCTGTTATGACCCTTTTTATTTCAGTTGGGCCTATTGTAATGTCCCCCATTTCATTTCTTACTTGGGTTATTTGTGCCCTCTCCTGTTTTTGCTTTGTCAATTTGGCCAGTGGTTTTTATTTTGTTGATCCATTCAAAGAACCAACTTTTGGTTTTGATTCTTTCTCTTGTTTTTCTATTCTCTATTTCACTTATTTCCACTCTAATGTTTATTATTTCCTTCTGCTGGCTGTGGGCTTCTTTTGCTGTTCTTTATTTGTTCAAGTTGTATAGCTAATGATTTGATTTTATCCCTTTCTTCTTTTTTTCTTTTTTGATGTGTGCATCTGTTGCTATAAATTGACCTCTGAGGACTTCCTTTGCTCTGTCCTAAAGGTTTTGGTATGAAGTGTTGTCATTCTCGTTTGATCTAGCAATTTTTCAATTCTGTCTCTGATTTCTTCTATTACCCAGTGGTTTTCGAGCAGGGTGTCATTCAGTTTCCAGGTAATTATTATTTTTTTTTCTTTATTCTTCCTGTTGTTAATTTCTACTTTGATGGTTTCTGGTCAGGGAAGATACTTCGTATTATTTCAGTGTTTTGGATTTTGTTGAGGTTTGCTTTGTGGCCTAAGACAAGGTCTACACTGAAGAAAGTTCCACGTGCATTGGAAAGGAATGTATACTGTGTAGCTCTTGGGTGATTGTTCTATATATGTCTACAAGGTCAAGCTGGCTGATGGTGTCCTGTAGAGCTTCTGTATCTTTGTTGAGTTTCTTTCTAGATGATCTATCCTTTACCGAGAGTGGTGCGTTGAAGACTCCTTCTATTATTGTGGAACTGTCAATTTTTCTTTTTAGTGCACTTAGAGTTTCTTTTTTGTGTTTTGGAGCCTTGTCATTGGGTGTGTAGATATTTATTATGGTTATGTCTTCATGATTGATCATACCTTTAATCATTATATAGTGCCCTTCTTTGTCTTTTACAGTGGATTTTGTGTTAAAGTCTCTTTTATCTGAGATTAGTGTTGTTACTCCTGCTCTTTTTTGGAAGCCCTTTACTTGATGTATTTTTTTTCCATCCTTTGATTTTTAATAAATTTAAAATTTTATTAAATTTAAAATCTTTGTTTCTAAGTTGTGTCTCTTGTAGACAGCATATTAATGGATTCTTTTTTTTTTTTTTAATCCATTCAGTCACGCTCTCTTTATAGGTGCATTTAGATCATTTACTTTCAATATAATTATTGATAGGTGTGAGTTTATTGCTGTCATTTTGTACTGCTTTTTTTTTTTTTTTTTAATGGTGCTGATGTTTTCTTTGTCCCTCTTAGTCACCTGAGCTGAATTCCTTTTATATGTGATTTTTTTCCATTTCTTTTGTTATTGTATATTTTGTTTTCACTGAAACTTTATGTTTTTCTTCCGTATTTTTATGAGTAGATTTGTTAACTTTCTGATTGCCTTGAAATTTACCATTACCTTCTTAGATTTGAATGAGTCTAATAAAAAAAAAAAATCTTTTTTTTTTAATATCACTTGGTATCATCTTGCCTTCCTCTTCATTAGGAAGTTCTATACCTACCCTTTTATTCCCTTGTTTATTGTTCTAACATTGTTGTCATTTACAGATTTACCTCTCTGGTTCCCAGTTGTAAATCTTTCAGTTTTGAATAGTCCTTGGGAGTTCATTTCCTAGGTTGGTATGTGGCTGGTGTGGTATTGCATCCCAGATTCAGACTGTCGTCTGGTGTTGTTTGGTCTCAAACGGAAGGACTCCCTTTAATAATTCTAGTAGGTTTGGTTTGTTTTTTATATATACCCTTAATTTCTGGTTATTGGGCAATGCCCTAATTTCACCATTGTGTTCGAAAGAGAGTTTTGCAGGATATATTATTCTTGATTGACAATTTTTTTCTTTCATAGTTTTATATATGTCGTCCCATTGCCTTCTCACCTGTATGTTTTCTGCCAAATAATCAGAGCGTAGTCTTATTGTTTCCCCTTGGTATGTGAGTTTTCGTCCTCCTCAAGCTGCTCTCAGGGTTCTTTGTCTTTGGTTTTAGTAAGTTTGATTATGATACGCATTAGTGATTTTCTTTTGGTGTTTGCCTTAGTCATCTCATGCTGCTATAACAGAAATACCACAAGTGGTTGGCTTTTACAAAGAGAAGTTTATTCTGTCACAGCCCAGTAGGCTAGAAGTCTGAATTCAGGGTGCCAGCTCCAGGGGAAGGTTTTCTCTCTCTGTCGGCTCTGGAGGAAAGTCCTTGTCATCAGTCTTCCCTTGGTCTGGGAGCATCTCAGAGCAGGAACGTCTGGTCCAAAGGATGCACTCTGCTCCCAGTACTACTTTCTTGGTGGTATGAGGTTCCCATGTCTCTCTGCTTTCTTCTGTTTTTTATATCTCAAAAGTGATTGGTTTAAGACACAATCTAATCTTGTAGACCTCATCAGTTTAACTACCACTAATCCATCTTATTACATCATAAAGATAGGATTTAATCACATCAGAAGATAAAGTGGTCCACAACCATATACTCATACACGGAAATCATGACCTAGTCAAGTTGACAGATATTTTGAGGGGAAACACTTCAATCCATGACAGGGTCTATCCTATATGGGGTTTGTTGAGCTTTTTGGATGATTAGCTTTTCATCTTTCATGATATTAGGAAGGTTTTCTATCAACAATTCTCCGATGATCCTCTCCATGTTTCCCATTTTCCTCACCTGTTCTGGAACTCCAATCACTTGTAAATTTTTGCTTTTGATTGTATCCCACATAATTCTCAGGGTTTCTTTCTCTTTTTTTTTTTTTTGATTTTTCCTTAAACAAAGTTGTATCCAAGTGTTTGTCTTCAATTTTGCTGATTCTGTCTTCTATTGTTTCAAACCTGCTCCTCAGCCCTTCTATGACACTGTCCATTTCTGAAATCTTGCTGTCCTTCTTTTGAATTTCTACTTGTTGTTTCTGTATGATTTCTAGTTGTGAATTTATTTCAGCATTTTGTTTCTGTATTATTTTCCTGAATACTTGCATTATTTGATCTGTATTTTCCATGAATTTGCCTATTTTTCCCTCATTTTTGTCTGCTTTTTGTTTCAGCTCTTCGATAGGTCTGTATATTAGAGATTTGAATTCCCTATCTGGTAGTTCTAGTGCCTTTTCTTCTACTGGAAAGTCATCTGATGTCTTATTTTGGATGCCTACTGGAACCATCCTGTCCAATTTTATATATATATATATGTTTTGATATTTTCTGCTCTCTTCTTGGCATTCAGTTGTTATTTTCTTCATTTATTGACTGTTGATTTGTTTGTTTCCTCTTGCTTTTTTTTGTTTTATTTGGTTATGTTTGAGCAGGCAGACTGTATGTTCTTTGTTGTTTCCTTCTCTGTGGGTATGATACTTTTCAGCTCCTTTTCCAACAGATAGGGTCAGTTGCCCAGCTATGGTGTGGCATGGCAGGTCCAGCTCAAGTGGAAGGATTGGGATGAGTTGTTAATGACACATACTAGGGCCAACAGGGTGGGCCAGGAATCAGTGTAGGACAGGTCCCAGTAGGTTATGCGTGTGCTGTTTGGAGGTGTGATGTTCAGTGCACAGTGCAGGTAAGCAGGAACGAGGGGAATGTGATGTGTGGAGCTAAGATAAATATGGAAAAGGAGAGAGAGAGAGGAGAGAGAAACAGGAGCAGAAAACAAACAACAAAAAAGAAAAAACAACAACAACAAAAAAGAGTGCTAAGGTAGCTTGCCATTGGAGTGGAGAAAGGAGAAGTAATGAAGGAAAACAAAAAGAAAAATAAATAAATATAGTGAAAAGAAAAGAAAAACCTCCAGGGACCCCACCTGCATCACTGTGAAGACCGGGGAACTGGGTCTCAGGCCATACAGCACAGCCTGGCTAGAAGGGGCTCCCACACCTCGAAAAGAAAAAATAAAACAAACAAACAAAACAAAAAAAGGTCCTGGGGATCCCACCAACGTGGCAACACAGACTGGGGAAGCAGTTCCCCAGCTGAGCAGCACTTCACACCCTGTCAGGAAGAAGGAAAGATAGTGCACAGAGCCAGCTGTTTGAGAGAAAGGAGGAGGAGGAGGTGAGATGTAGAGAAGAAACCAAAAGAAGCTGAAAAAAGCAACACCACCAACAACAAAATGGCACTGAAGGAGCTGGCTGGTATAAGCAGGGTGAATCCTCGCAGCGAGGAGCCAGGGCCTCCTGGCTGAGCTGGGAAGCAGTAGAGTCTGAGCAGAGGGAAGAAGGGTGGGGGGTGGGAAAGCAAGTGTCTCTGGTTACTGGGTGCTCTGTCTCCTGCTGGGAGCTTCGTGAAGCTGCTTTCCCGTACTCCGACAAAGAGTCCACGATGGTGAATCAGTGCTGCCTTGGCTGATAGCAGACTTCCATCGTATCTTTCCTCACCTTCTGTTCTCTGTCACTTTCCTATTCCATTCAGTGCTTGGTTGAGATCTTTATCTCTTCATTTGATGCTTAGGGTTTCAGGATTAATGTTTGTCTCTATTTTAATTAGTTTTTTGGGTCTTTGCTCTGGGGGGACGACATGGTACTTCTGTCTGAAATACCAGTGTTGGCTCCGCCTCCTGAAATATATCTTATTGTGTGCAAAATATAGTTCTTTGTTCAGGATTTACTTTTTTAAAATTACTTACAATGCAGGTAAGTTGTTAAATTATCAAGCTTTATGTTTTTAAACCAGGGGTTTAGAAAATGTGCATTCTATTCTATGGCTTTTTTTTTGTTTCTTTGTTTTTTAATGTTACCACATGGCATTTGACTTTATAAAGTATTATTTCTATGCTGAACTGAAAAGTACCTATACATCTTTCTACATTATAGAAATATTGGTGTAAGTATTTATATTTTAAATCCTTAAAAGCCAAGGACAGAATTTTTTCAGGACCCATGCAGTATTATATGAGTGATCCTAAAGTGTGTATACAAAAAAAAAAAAGAAGAAAGAAAGAAAACTCAATATTTGCAAAAAACAGAAATTATTTACAGTATACCCTCAGATCAGGGGAATTAAAAATAAAATGACAACAAAAAATTCCTGGATAATTTGAGACCATAGAAAATAGAATTGATCTTCTAAATAAATATCGTGTCAACAATCCAGATAGTATGGCCCCTGGACACCCTTACTGCTCAGTAATAAAGTCACTTCTGAGGTTCACCCTTCAGCCAAAGATTAAGATAGACCTATAAAAGAAAACGAGACTAAAGGGGGCACCAGCCCAGGGTCAAGGACAAGAAGGCAGAAGGGAACAAGAAATCTGACAATGGGGAACCCAAGGTGGAGAAGGAGAGTGTGTTGACATGTTGTGGGGTTGGCAAACAATGTCACAAAATACTATGTGTATTAATTGTTTAATGAGAAACTAGTTTGCTCTGTAAACCTTCATTTAAAGTACAATAAAAAATAAAAAAAGTTATTAAGGACAATTTTCTGCCTTGAGTTTTGCACCCTTTTAAAGAACTATATGAGATTTTATTGACAACAGCAACTTGAAAGGTTAGAGAAAAAACTTAGGTGACAGGGAGATCATGTTAATGGTGGCAGAATAACTCAGAAAAGGAGGGTACAATGGTTGTACAACTTGAGAAATGTGATTAATGTCACTGCATTACACATGTAGAAATTTTTGAATTGGTGTATTTTTACTGTGCACATTTTCAACAACAAAAAATAAAATTATTTTTAAAAGTTAAATGAATAAATAAATATGTCCAAAAGAAATCAAAATTGAGTTTACAGTGTCATAGATAAAGGTAGGTTCATGTAAATGCTATTTAAATACCTCACATCATATGACCAAAGCATCCTTAGAAAAAAGTTTATAGGTCGTATCTTTAGGGGTGGAAAAAAAAAATACAAGCTAAAATTATAAAACATTAGCTAAAACAAATAACACAGTGGATGCATACATGTATATGATTGCTTTATATAAATGTGTCTATGGTTTTCATGCTTATTTTTGAAAATATGAGTGAACTCCCTTCCCCACAGGAAACTCAGATGAAGATTATTTGAAATGACCAATACATATAAAAATTCTACAAAAATTTGAGACATAAAAAACAGGAAACAAATATAAGCAGACTGTATAAACTAAATATGTATACATACTTATATGTGTATATGTGTATGTAATATATACATATACTTATATGTAGACAGAGTTTCTATGAGTCAGAATCTACTCTATAGAAAGTGGTTTAGTTTCTTTGGTTTTATACACACAGGCACACACACACACTCCTTATATGTAGATATAGAAGTGATAGAATATATACATATTATCTTTCTATATATAAAGTATACATTTTTATAGCTTCTGTATATACATGTTTGGAATACGCATATATACATACACATGTATAAAATAAAACACTTCTTCAAAAATATAATATATAGAAAGTAATATTTACATTAATATACATTTTTATATTTTAAAATCGATATCCATAATGATTTTCCAAGTCAATATGAAATGTCAACATCAGCTATAAAAGACATGGAATACAGGGCCACATGAATAATGTCTGAATTCATTTGAAAGGTGATCAAGTAGTCATAGCCAATGAAGGCACAAGGACCAGAAAATTTATATATTCTATAAAACTTGTTATTAATGTCATAGAGTCAATTATAGCTCCTACTAACTCAATGTACAAGAAAACTAAACACTGTCCAGTAAGGTGCCACCCTCACAATCATTGCTATGTTTGACCCCATTGTTGCGGCAGCTGAATCAGTCCATATCATTGAGTGTCTTCCTCTGTTTCGTTGACCCTCTATTTGACCAAACATCATGTCTTACTCAAGGAACTGGTACCTCCCAATAACATGTCCAAAGTACATGAGACAAAGTATAGCCATCCTCACTTCTAAGGAACTTTCTGGCTCTACTTCCTCCAAGACAGATTTGTTCATTCTTCTGGCAGTCCATGGTGTATTCTGCGTTCTTCATCAATACCATAATTCTAAAAAATCAATTATTCAGTTTTCCTTATTCATTGTCCAGCTTTCCCATGCATATGAGGTGATTAAAAATACTATGGCTTGGCTCAGGCACCCCTTAGTCCTCTAGGTGACATCTTTGCTTTTTAACACTTTAAAGTGGTCTTTTGCAGCAGATTTGCCAATGACATATGTCATTTGATTTCTTGACTGCTGCTTCTATGGCCGTTGATGTGGATCCAAGTAAAATGAAATCCTTGACAACTTCAATCTTTTCTCTGTTTATAATGATGTTGCTTGTTGGTCCAGTTGTGAGGGTTTCTGTTTTCTTTTTGTTGAGGGCCAATCCATACTGAAGTTTATAGTTTTTGATCTTCATTAGAAGTGCTTCAAGCACTCTTCACTTTCAGCAACCAAGGCTGTGTCATCCGAATATCACGGATTATTAATGAGCCCTCATTCAATCCTGATGTTGTGTTTTTCTTGTAGTCCAGCTTCTCGTATTATTTGCTCAGCATACAGATTGAATAAGTATAGTGAAAGCATACAACCCTGAGGGACACCTTTCCTGATTTTAAACCATGCAGTATTATCTTGTTCAGTTCGAACAACTGCTTTTTTTTCTATGCAGAGGTTCTTCATGAGTACAATTAAGCATTCTGGAATTTCCATTCTTCACAACATTATCCATAATGTGTTATGATCCACAGTCAAATGCCTTTGCATAGTCAATAAAACACAGGAAACATCCTTCTAGTATTCTGTGCTTCTAGCCAAGATCCATCTGACATCAACAATGATATCCCTAGTTCCAAGTCTTCTTCTGAATTCAGCTTCCATTTTGGCAGATCTCTGCTGGTGTATTACTGCAACCATTTTTGATTTACTTTCAGCAAAATCTTACTTACATGTGATATTAATGATATTGTTTGATAATATTCTCATTCTGTTGGATCACCTTTCTTTGGAATGGGCACAAATATGGATCTCCTCTAGTCGGGTGATCACATAGCTGTCTGCCAAATTTCTTGGCATAGATGAGTGAGATCTTCCAGCATTAAAACTGTTTGTTGAAACATCTCATTTGGTATTCTGTCAATTCCTGGAGCCTGTTTTCTAACAGTGACTTCAGAGCAGAGCTTCTTTCTTTAATACCATCAGTTCTTGGTCATATTCTACCTTCTGGAATATTGAACACCAACCAACTCTTTTTGATACAGTGACTCTATTCCTTCCATCTTCTTTTGATGTTTCCTGAGTCCTTCAATATTTGGCCCTTTTGTTGTTGATACTTTTGGGTGGCATCGAGTCGTTTCCTACTCACAGTGGTCCTGTATGCAACAGAACAAAATACTGCCTGGTCCTGCACCGTCCTTATAATTGTTGTTATGCTTGAGCCCATTGTTGCAGCCACTATGTCAGTCCCTCTCATTGAGGGTTGTCCATTTTTGCTGATCCTGTGCTAAGCATTTTGTTCTTCTCCAGGAACTGGTCCCTCCTGAAAACTTGTCCAAAGTATGTGAGACAAATTCTTGCCATACTTGCTTCTAAGGAGCATTCTGGCTATACTTCTTCCAAGACAGATTTGTGCATTCTCCTGGAAATTCATGGTGTATTCAATATAATTTGCCAACACCATAATTCAAAGACATCAATTCTTTTTGGCCTTCCTTGTTCATTGTCAGCTTTTCCGTGCATATAAGGTGATTGAAAACACCATGTAATATATTGACTTGATGTTTGAATATTTTCTTCAATTCTTTCAGGTTGAGAAAGGTTGAATATCTTCTTCCCTTTTGGTTATTTAATTCCAGGTTTTTGTATACTTCGTTATAACACTTTACTTTTTCTTCTCGGGCTATCCTTTGAAATCTTCTATTCAGCTCTTTTACTTCATCATTTCTTCCATTTTCTTAGTTACTCTACTTTCAAAGCAAGTTTCAGGGTCTCTTCTGACATCACTTTAGGTCTTTTCTTTCTTTCCTGTCTTTTTAAACCTTTCATGCACATTGTCCCAGAAGACACCCACAAATATTTTCAGCTTCTCTGTTTTTTTGAGAGCTTCTTTCCCAATTATAGTACATGCTTCTACAAGGTAGGGGTCTTTATGACTGTTCGAAACTGAAGAAATGGCATGTGCTATGAATTACTGTTTTTACAGGGTATTATATGAGATTTCTGTACTTTTGGAAATTTCAAAAATTTTTATTTGGGACACATATGTCAGAATGGACTCTGTGGGAGCACTAGGGGTATAATTAGTGGGACCTGGTGTGTCCCTCTGGAGCAGAGGGTAAGCTACTGGGAGGAGGCAACAGAAAAAAAATGCTACCTATCAAAAATTCAGAGTCACTCAATGACTCAGCATACTATCATAACAAAATTACCTGGTATCAATGAAAAACTCAAAGAAGAAAAATAATTGAGATATGAAAGGGTTAATTAATTTTCTTCGTGCATGATGTCCTTGATGTCATCCCACTACTCATCTAGTCTTCAGTCATTAGTGTTCAATGGATCAAATCTATTCTTGAGATGATCTCTAAATTCATGTGGATGTACTCAAGGTCATGCTTTGGCTTTCATGGACTTGTTTCAAATTTCTTCAACTTCAATTTGAACTTGAATTTACATATGAGCAATTTAAAGTATACCAAAGTAAAAAAGCACATAGTGAAGCATTATCAATTTGTTTTCTGAGATAAAATCTATTTTTTCTACTTGAAATTAAAAAAAAAATAGTACATTATGAATATGTCTCCAATGTGAATGAGGTACACAAATTCTAATTAAAATAACTTTTTCTTAGTTTTGGATTTATTTCCTACTTGGAATAAAGGAAAAGTTTTAAATGAGGATATTGAGTAATATGAGCATGTCAATCATCATTGTTTTACTTGTTATCAATGGTAGCCCTTTTGTGGTTCTTTCTGCATTTCAATCATTGTTCTATATGTTTTATATGCATTAACCAGTTACAATAACCCTAAGAGATAAGGAAGATTTGTATCCCTATTTGTAGAACAGAAAGTCGGACCTAGAGAGTTGCGTAAATTTCCCAAGGTCACACAACTATTGAGAGGCCATGCCAAGTTGCAATGCCTTGTAATATATATATGGAAAATGAGCTTATAAGCTCAAACTTGGTCAAAACAAAACATAAACAAATCAATAACAACAAAAATAAAATCTAACTGTTGTGTTAGGAAAACCCAAGAATTATCACAATATAAAATTTATCAGAAACATCTAAAACAGTCATGCACAGTGAAAATTAAAAGTCACTTATACCATCAATAAGATAAGCATGCCTGTAATACACTTGGCTATTTATTTAGTGCTTTTTTTGGAAGCCCTTTTCAATACTATCGAAAAGAAAAAAAAAAAAAGTATATGTATTTTTGTAAGAAAAATAATAGCTTTTTATTATCTTAAATGATATATTTATTACCATGAAAGCTCAAGAAAGTCAATGATAATAACATCAACAGCAAAATTACTGTATCATTAAAATGATGTGTGTTCAAGGCTTGACCAGATAATAACAGTTAACAGTCATGAAGGGAATAATGTATGTCAGACACTGTTCTAATAAGCTACGCCTATATTAGGTCACGTAATTCTCACAAATACACCATGTAAAAGGTCTCTCAGTTATCAACCGTGTTTGCTGTTAGTGACAGGGACACATAATAACAATTTCTCAGAAAAGGCATGGTTTGCATTTATGCATGTAAAATAAATAAGGCTAAAGGGACCCCAGGGTTGGTTTGTCTAGAGTGTCCATGAAGTTATGGATCAGCCAGTCTCCTTGTGTCTTTCTGCTCCAGCATCCTTAACATTATTAACATTTCCTTGGTAATGTAGCCATCAATTCCACATCTCACATAGTGAAAAGGAGGAAGGGAGGAGTGCAGAGACCTCTGCCAGGTGAAAAGGCCTTTTTAAAGAACTTTTTCAAATGAACCAGCCAAAGAGTTTTGGACGTATCTCTGTGGGCAAACCTACAGGAAGGGATTCATAGGAGACACCAAAAGCTAGAAAAGGACATGATGTTTGATAAAGTGGAAAGCCAAAGAAAATGAGGAAAAACTTCAACGAATAGGTTGATCCTACAGCCACAGCAATAAACTCAACATAACATCTATCACGCCAGGTAAAAGACCAGGCAACATCGTGTTTTGTTATACATTAATTTGCCATGAGTTGCAGTTGGCTTCATGTAAATAGCTAAAACGACACTAGGGCGGAGGCTGGGATATTATTTGCACACTTTGCTGCACTTGAAAAGATAGGAAGTCTGACACCATGAAAGAAGTTGATTAACTAGCCTAGTGCTGTCCAAACAACAGGAAAAGAAGATAGCTTTTAAATGGAGAAATCTGATAAAAGAACAAATTCTCTTGACTACAGTACTGTGCTACCAGAAACAAAAAATATATGCAAGAAATCAAGGATTGTTTTTAAACAAACAATAAACAATTTGGAAATATAATGTAAACCAGTTAAATTATTCTGTCATCCTGCAGTGACAAATGTGTGAGTTGAAGAATAACTATAAAAAATAGATTGAAAATCGATATAAAACAGACTGCAGATTTTCACTGAACAGCGTGAGAGTCTTTAATAAATGGAAAGAGCTATCATATTCCTGAATAAATAACTCAATATTATAAAAAGGTCAGTTCTTTTCTCATTGATCCATAAATTCTATTACTAAAATAAAAATTTTATAAGATCTACTTTAACTAGGAATCACCGGTTAGCCAATGGGGGGGGGGGGCAAAAATAATATCTCTAGAGTAGGTAGTCCTAAAATTTTAAAATTGAAGTACTAAGAACATAGCACTGATGTAGTAAGAAAAAAATCAATAGTAAAAATTCTAGAGAGATATGAAAGTATATTGAGAAATTTATCATATAGTTATCATTTTTTAATCACTATTGTTTAAATACACAGTTGAATTCTAGAGGACAGAAAATCTGCCCATAGTAAAAATTAATCAAGAAAGGAGATGAACCACATCATAAATATTCAGTGCTTATATTGCTTCATGAATTGACTCATTCAACAAATATTTATTAAGCTTCTGCAATGTGTGATCTGTTAGGAGAACATGATGCAGGCTTTCAAACTTGAAGGAAGGAAGGTCAAGTCATGGATCATTACAATAAAGCGTGACAGTGTGACACAGCACTATATAAGTTAACAGTTTGTATTTAGTTAATAAAAAAACTTACTTTTCCTGCTATTAATACTTATGCATAGTTAGGGAAACCTTGGTGGCATAGTGGTTAAGTGCTACAGCTGCTAACCAAAGGGTCGGCAGTTCAAATCCGCCAGGCGCTTCTTGGAAACTCGATGGGCCAGTTCTACTCTGTCCTGTAGGGTCGCTATGAGTCGGAATCGACTCGACGGCACTGGGTTTGGTTTTTTGGTTTTGATGTACAGTTAGTCCCCTTATAACAGAATCTCCTTTGGCAAATATATCTACTAGCACAGCCATATTACTAGGGTATTTCCAAGAAAATTAAGCTTTTCTTTCACTCATGTAGGATTAAGGAATGGGAAACGGGTGTTACAAAAAAAAAGTAAATAACCAAGGTTCGCTTTGGATTGTTGTTGTTAGATGCTGTCTCGCCGGTGGGTTCCGACTCATAGCGACCCTATGTACAGCAGAAGGAAACACTGTCTGGTCCTGCGCCATCCTCAGCTACTTAAAAAAAGGAATGAGTAGTTCAATCAAACACAATTTTCCCTTATTACCAAGAAGCTGTTTTTTTAATAAAATTATTGTGAATAAAAACAAAATCACTTAATCTAAATATTTTATTCTAATGTAAAGACAAGGCTATGATTACTAAAAGAGAAAATAAGCAGGTGGTACCAAGATGCTGCTTTCTTTAGTCAGCTGTTCCTTGGTCAGTTCATCTCATATTTACCTTAGTTTGTTTCTTTAATGGTTTCTTTAAGACAATTCTAAACAAGTCCCTGAATGTTTCACAGTCTCATATCCTAAGCCATAAATACACTCAAACGTTGTTATTTCTCTTGTGATGTTTCTGGCAATGATGGTGCAAATTTTGCTAAGATGATGTCATTATTTTACTCATAGGTCCACTAGAATATTTATAGAGCATGCCAAAAGATAATTCTCGGCTCTCTTACCTCCTATCACAGCCTTGTGCAGTTTTTAATCCTTTGGAGAAGTGTAAGCTATTTTTTTCAATATTCTAAAGGAAATTCTAGCTCTCAAGTTATGTTCTTATTGAGAATATCTAGTGATAATATTTAAGAGTCAGTATTTTTTATCAGATGTTATGCAGATTCTAAGTTTTACACAAACACTTTAAATATCAGAAGAATCTTAATTAATATTTTAACATTTTTTTGCTATATAGATGAAGAAAATTATCAACTATTAAATTCAACAGTGTGTGTTGCTTTTATGATTGTATTTCTTAATCTATTGAGTCACACAGTTTTTCTCTCTTCTATATAGGTATTTACTAAAAATAAATGACATTATTTTAATTGTGTTAATGTATACCTTCAAAAATTTTTACAAAATAAAATGTATATACAATTAAATGTACAGATATAAATTTTGAGTTGGATAAGATTTAACAAAAGTATATATCTTGCAAACAAAATATAGAATATTTTCATTATCTCAGAAAGCTCCCTATGCCCCTGCCTGGTGAAAGTCCATTCATACTCTTGGGACAAACACATAATTTCTATCTCCATTATTTAGTTTCACTTTTTGAAAGCATAAAAATTAACTCATACAGTATGTATTTTTTTGTATCTGGCTTCTTTTTGTCAACAAAATAGTTTTTGCATTTGTCAATGTTGTATATTCTGTTTATCAATATACTAAAATTTGTTTACTTAATTTTTGTCTATGAACATTTGGCTTGTTTCCAGTTTGAGGGCATTATGAATAAAGCTGATATGAACACTTGTGCAATATGTAAGGACATATGTTTTCATTTCTCTTGAATAAATACTTAAAAGAGGTTTTGCTGAATAATAAAGTAGAAGAATGTTTAACTTTATAAGGAATGTCATACGCTCTTCCCAAGTGGTTGAACTTTTTTATACTCTCATCAGAAATACACAATCATTCCAATTGTTTCACATCCTTGCTGACATTCAGTAGGGTAATTTGTTCTAATTTTAGATACCTTAGTATGTGTAGGAAATGTCACATCATTGTTTTAACTTGCATTTACCTTAAGATTAATGATGATGGGCATCTTTTAATGTAATTTTGGGATACTTTTGTATCTTCTTTTGTAAAAATAATTTTGAAGATTTTGGCCAGTTCTTCATAAACTGGTTTGTCTGTATTTTTACTATTGATTTCTAAGAGTTCTTTTACATTTTAGGCACAAGTTCCTTGTCAGTTATATGCATTCCATTTTCTTCAAATCTATAATTTCATTTTTCAGTTTCTTAATCGTGACCTTTGAAGATCAATGTTTCTAACTTCGATGAAATTTGAATTTTTCAGTTCTATTTTTATGGTTGATATTTTTTGTCCAGTCTAGGAAATCTTTGCCTAGCCTAAAGTCACAAAGTCTTAACACTTAAATCCATCTTCAGTTAACTTTTGTGTACGGTGTGAAGTAGTGATCAAAGTTGCTTTTTGCTGTTGTCATTTTATATATATCCAGTTGTTCTTGTATCAATTGTTTAAGATAATTTTGTTTCCCCATTGAATTTCCTTTCTTCCTTAGTCAAAATCTATTGCCCACCAAATAAATAAATATACTATATACTGTGTTAAAATATATATTAATAAATAAACAAATAAATATATAAATGATAAAAATAATAAGGACTCATTAAATTATCTTCACTAGGTACTATAAGTACTTTCAGTATGACCTTATTGCCTGTTTCTTGAAACATGCTGGGTCCTTAAATTTGTTTATTTACTGGGAAGTAATGTTAAAAAAAAAAAAAAAGAAAAAGAAATATGCCTGTTGTCCCTCATTTAGATTATAAATTAAATAAATTTTTTCTTTTGAATTCTTACATCTTCAGTAACTGTTTCTTGATCATATATATTACCAGGAAATCAAATATGGAGACAAAGTTTTTGTATCTATATAAGTAGAACGCAATTAAGAAGTGAGACAAATATTGAGAGCCAAATTTGAAAAAAATAAATGTTGTTGTTGTTGTTAGTTGCCATCGAGTCAGTACCGAATCATAGTGACCCTACGTACAACAGAACAAAACAATGCCCTGTCCTGTGCCATCCTCACAATTGTTGCTATGTTTGAGCTGATTTTTGCAGCCACTATCAATCCATGTCATTGAGGGACTTCCTCTTTTTTGCTGACCCTCCTCTTTACCGAGCATAATGCCCTTCTCAAGGGACGGGTTCCTCCTGATAACATGTCTAAAGTAGGTGAGAGAAAGTCCTCCCCTCCTCACTTCTAAGGAGCATTCTGGCCATGTTTCTTTCAATACAGACTTGTCTGTTCCTTTGGAAGTCCATGTTATATTCAATATTCTTCACTAACACCATAATTCAAAGTTATCAATTCTTCTTTGATCTTCTTTATTCATTGTCCAGCTTTCACATGCATATGAGGTGACTGAAAACATCATGGCTTGAGTCAGAGGCACCTTACTCCTCAAATTGACATCTTTGTTGTTTAACACTTTAAAGAGGTCTTTTGCATCAGAATTTTCCAAGGCAATACTTTATTTGATTTCTTGACTGCTGCTTCCATGGCTAATGATGTGGATCCAAGTAAAATGAAATCCTTGACAACTTCAGTCTTTTCTGTTTATCATGATGTTGCTTGTTGGTCCAGCTGTGAGGATGTTTTCTTTATGTTGAGGTGCAATCCGTACTGAAGGCTGTAGCCTTTGATCTTCACCAGTAAGTGCTTCAGGTCCTCTTCACTTTCAGCAAGCAAGGTGTGTCCTCTGCACCTAGCAGGTTGTTAATGAGTCTTCCTCTAATGTTGCATTCTTCTTCGTATAATTCAGCTTCTCAGATTATTTGCTCAGCATACAGACTGAATAGCTATGGTGAAAGGATAAAACCCTGGCACACACCTTTCCTGATTTTAAACCTTTCAGTAACCTCTTGTTCTGTTTGAATGACTCCCTCTTGGTCTATGTACAGGCTTATCACGAGCACAATGAAGCATTCAGAAATTCCTATTCTTCCTAATGTTATCCAAAATTTGTTATAATACACAGAGTCAAATGCATTTGTATAGCCAATAAAACACAAGTAGACATCTGCCTGGTATTCTCTGCTTTCAGACAAGATGCTTCTAACATCAGCAATGGTATCCCTCCTTCCATCCTCTTCTGAATCTGGCTTGAATTTCTGGCAGTTCCTTGTTGATATACTGCTGCAACTGCTTTTGAATAATCTTCAGCAAAAGTTAACTTGAGTGGGATATTAGTGATATTGTTCAATGCTTACCATATTCTGTTGGATCATGGATCGAATTGTGTCCCCTAAAAGCAGGTGTTAACTTGGGTAGGCCATGGTTCCCAGTATTGTGTGGTTGTCTTCCATTTTAGAAAGTAACAGATAATTGGAAGGGAAATAATAGAAAAATAAATTAAAAGACCAATAATAAAGAAATGTATTTTTCTCTGATTCAGTTGGAGAAACCTGCTTTAGTTCTGCTCTTCTATTTGTTCATAATTAACCCAAAATGCATGCATAGGGTCTGTTCTGGTTATACTTTCAATCTGAAAAAAAAAAAAAAATTATTCATATTTATAAAGACCAGTCAAAAATTTTGCAGGTAGGATTTGGCCTGGTGCCATGTAAGAAAAGCTTAAAAAACTTTTAATTGGTTCATTCAGATTTGGGATGCCACATCGGTGTCAATGTAATGGTAAGTAGGCCTGATGGTTCTCTTATCTAAACAGGGGCATGAAATTCATCCAGGGAATGTGACAGATCAGTGGTTAGCAAGTGTTCTACCAGCCAGGATATTTTAGCACATGACACTGTATTGTGTGACTAATTATGGGATAGCTCAAAGTAGAGGTTTGTGCTGACAGTCAGGAACCAGAGTCAGTGGAAAGCTAATTGTAGGGTCAGGATTGAACATTTGGAGGTGGTAGCTGTGTCCTGATTTATTAACTCAGACAACACCACAGTAAGAAAGGATCAATCATGCTATTTAGCAGACAAATCACATCCTTGATTTTGCAAAAGGGAGAAAGAACATAATCTTTGTGTATGTTATAAACAGACAAACTTCTCATTTATTTTGCTGAATCACAAACTCTGAATGCTCTTTAATTTTCTATTTTGAAGAAATAGAACATACAATGCAGAATGAGCATACATTCTTTTTATTAAACATATATATGAAGTGGTTAAAAAAAGTCAACTTTTTTTGAAGAAAATTGGCAACTTTTTGACAAAAATGTTGGGTAAATTATGACCATTTTATTATCATAAATGCAAACTAGATTAGACAATTTTTCTCAAACACATCATTATCTTAGCATTAGATCTGTGTTGTGATGCTTGGTCCATAAATGGGAAAGACACCTTCTTGTTACCATTATAAAGAACACATAAGAGCTCGGTGCCTTTTTGACTGATATTATACACCAGATTAAGAGGGCAGTGGTGGTTCAGTGGTAGAATTCTTGCCCTCCATGTGGGAGACGTGGGATCAGTTCTAGGCCGATGCATTTCAGGTGCAGCCACCACTCACCTGTCAGTGGAGTCTTGAGTGTTGTGATGTTAAACCAGTTTTAGCAGAATTTTCACCTTAGATAGGCTAGGAAGAAGGGCCTGGCAGTTTAATTCCAAAAATCAGCCAAAGAAAACACTATGGATCACAATGGTCCTATCCTTTTGTGCATAATGTCACCATGAGTCAGGGGCCGACTTCAGCCGCTAACATCAAAACCAACAACATATATAGGATCAACCAAAAGTGTAGTATATGCCAGGACAGTTTCCCAGCTATGATTAATAACACACAGCTTGAGATTTTAATGAAATAGCCACAGAAAGCAAGGTCAGATCCGTTGCACATCAGATCTCTATTCAGTAATTGAGATAACTAATGAAATTCGTGATAAAAAGAAAAATAAGTTTCTAAGGAGAGAGAGAGGAGCTCTGGTGGTGCAATGCTTAAGGATTCAGCTGCTAACCAAATGGTCGATGGTTGGAATCCACCAGTGGTTTTGTGGGAGAAAAGGACATGTGATCTGCTCCCACGAAGATTACATCCTAGGAAAACTTATGCAGCTGTCCTACCCTGCCCTTTAGGGTGGCTATGAGTTGGAATTGACTTGATGGCACACAACAACAACGAGTGATTGTGAGTTAAAAAAAAGAAAAAAAAAACAACTATCACAGAGCAATGTTATAGACTAATTGTACGGTTTCTCCAGACGATGGAATAAGGATGATTAGAAGGGGGGAAAAAAAAATCATGGATACAGTTTGGGACGCTATCATGCATTTTCTAACCAGTAAATAAAATAAATAAGGGACTATACAGCTGCAGATGGTAATGAGTTCTGTCACTGAAAAATTTCAAGTAGATTTTGTATAAATACAACTTAGGCATATTGAGATGGAAATCAGATACTCTCTGCAGGATTAAAGAAGTGCAGTGGTTTTCACACTGTTCTAAAGGGTGATACGATTGAGCCAGGGGATCTTTGTGGCTGTCACAAGGGAAGAGGTGGGAGGGAAGCTGGCTAGCAGGGCTCTGTGTCCTCCTACCCGCTCAAACTTCATCCCTGCTCTCTTCAGACTGTGCTTTGCCAGCTGCTTTCCATTTTATATATGAGCTGGTGCCTTCAAATCGAGCTTTCGGACCTGAAGTAGAATAGCTGATCTAATGCTAAAGGCTGAACTCATTCTCTTTGCTATTTTAGCCTCTGCAAATGTTACCCGTAGTGCTGGCCTAACCGTGTACCCTAAAGGAAATGTTTTTCTCTGCAATGCAAGATGCCTGCAGCTTGTTCCCAAAGGGTCTTTACTGTGTTGTCACGCAGATGCAGGATGTCATTTCTTGTTCCCAGAGGGTTTTAACACACACCATAACAAAAAATCTCCTTTACAATAGACTCTCAGGAAAAGATATGCTCGAAGAAGCAGTTTTAATAACATGTTCCCAGAAAAGCCCATCCTGAGACTGTCTTGTAACTATCCTGTGATCAGATAAACAGTACATCGCTTGCAATCATGTACCCTTAACGTATGTGTTACCATCAAACCCTGCTAAGCCCGCGCTTTAAAATAAGCTCACTTCTGACATCATCAATTGCCTTTCAGCCAATAGTAACATGGTAATTTTAGTTCCTGCTTTGACTGAATAAGTGTACCATTTCTTTGTTACTCCCTGGAGCATTTGTTTCACTCCTTGCTTTTTAACAGAATAAGCGTTCCTTACTCTTTGACATATATTAGATTACACTCTAGTGTTTTAGTTATAATGTAGATTTTCACTTAAGAATTGTAAATTTAAAACTAAAGAACAGGACAGCTTTTAGAACATCCTTACCTTTTTTTTTACCTTCTGGTAGTCTATCGGGTTATTACTGCGGCCAAGGTTGTAAACACCAAAAATCCTGGGCGCACTCAGGAGGAGTAGGTAAAGCCCAGGGATATCAGCTCACAGAATCTTAATGAGTAGGGCAAGAGCAAGCCAAGAGGAAGCCCTGAGGACAGGGCTTCCTCTGGCGAATCTCTCCCATCTAAACCACATTGACCTGTATAGCTAGCCTTCCTGCTTCTGCCCAGTTTTCTGAGGCGTATTAAAGTACGCAACAGACCTATCCTGGTAATTTGATTTCCAAGCCTGTGAGCTGCAGGTAGGAATCTCAGTTGACAAACAGATGGATGGTTACTTCAGTATTAACACACAAAATCCAAATTAGCCTCATGTTTGTCCCCCTTCTGCTTTAGAAATCTGTACTATGTTTTGTTAATCTGTACAGTGTACTATGCATATATGTAGAATCTCCTGTCAAACATGTAAGAAATACCAACTTACCTAAAGTACCTAGAATATTTCCAGAAAATCTGGTACTGTATTATATTCAATGGGTCCTGTGATAAGTTAGTCAAAAGTTCTGATCAAGGAATTCCTTCAAAACATTTCTTATCTCAAATATGTAAACCATGCCATAATCTACATAAAACAAGATGGTTATGAACTCAGGTCTGCAAAAGTTGTGTCTGTGACATTTTTCTCCTGGCTTTAGAGATCCTGGAAAATGGACAAACCACAAGAATAAGACCTAACCTGAATTCATTTTGGTGGATATATAGAGGCTGATGCCAAGGCAGGTGAATTGGAATCACTGTAAGAGAACAACATACGGAATAGGTTGAACACATTTAGCTGTAACCTCTGATGCATTTGTCGAATTATTAGTAAACTTATAAAAATTAATTACTTGAATGCTGCCAATTCACAGTTGGCTCTATTCACAAGTCTTAAGTTACTATAATTAATCGTGAACCAGCTGGTAGGAATTTTACCATAAATGCTTAGAACTGATTTAAGTTTTTCTTAAGTCTGAAAAGCAATTGAAATACATATATATATATGAGAATGAAATCTATTGAAATTGTGTATGTATATATTATTTAACTATCAATAGACATGCAATAGACATGCAATAGACATGCAAACCATAAATAGACATGTTAAAAAAAAAAAAAGTATTGCTCGAAGAAGGTATAAAAATCAGTGCCAGTGCTGTCACTAAGGGTGTGTGGAGGTGACAAATAAATGAATGTCTATAAAATTTTTGTTCAGTGTTTCAGTAGAAATCTACTATTTTTTTATATAAAAAAAAAATCCCTGTAGTTAGTTATAACAACAACAACAAAAAAAAAAATCATAAGCTCAGCTTACCTGTATCAATATACCTAGTAGACTGAAGCTCTGTGCTAATTTATTTCTTGAACCTTCTGACGTGGTTCAGTCAGAACTGTCATTATTACCCAATTACAATTATATTCTGAATCACGTGGTTTTGTCTACACATGCTATAAGCACCCACTGTTGTTTTCGTTGCTGCCGGTATTTTTATAGTCATTGATTTTGTCAAATTTTGTGGTGTTGTAGCTACAATATTTTGGTAATTAGTATTTGTGGACTTATAGCAATAACTTTTTTGAGAATGAAGTAGTCTTAAAGGAAAAGAAGGTGAAAAATCAAAAAAAGCTTCCTCTTGGTTACTAATGATGTTGTAGCTAATAACTTTATAATTCAATGTAGAAAGATTTTACAAAACGATTTTGTTGTTAGTATTCATGCAATCTCAGAAATACTACATCTAAGCAATTTACAACTATATTTGTCACATATTATTCTTTGATTAAAATTGATAATGAACATTACTGTATGTTCTGGTATGAGAGGAGGCCCATGGGGGTGACACCATGAGTTACCACATTGAGTGACACCAACCCTAGTGAAGCCACTGTTCAGTGTCTACTTACACTAATATTGTTCAATGATGTTATATTTAAAGAGAAATAAGACTATCTTGCGAGGTTAATAGTATCTTATGTTCCCTTTCTCCTTGTAATTTTCTTCATATTGTACGTGAAACATGTTTGTTTGTTTGAGTATATTAGAAATATATGTTTATGTCTATAAATATATACGCAATATGTACTCTGTCTTAGTTATCTAGTGCTGCTGTAACAGAAATACCACAAATGGATGGCTTTCACAAACGGAACTTTATTCTCTTACAGTCTTTTAGGGTAGAAGTTCAAATTCAGGGTGTCGGTTCCAGGGGAAAGCTTTCTCTGTCAGCCCTGGAGGGAGGTTCTTTTCATCAAACTTCCCCTGGACTAGGAGCTTCTCCTTGCAGGAACCCTGGGTCCAAAGGAAGCACTCTGCTCTCAGCACTGCTTTCTTGGTGGTATGGGGTCCCTGTTCTCTGCTTTCTTCCCTTTCCTTTTATCTCTTGTAAGATGAAAGCCAGTGCAGACCACACTCTAAAGAAACTCTCTTTACATAGGATCAGAGATGTGACCTTATTAAGGGTGTTACAATCCAACCCAACCCTTTTTAACACAAAATTACAATCGCAAAATGGAGGGCAACCACACAATATTGGGAATCATGACCTAACCAAGTTGATACATATTTTGGGGAGACACAATTCAATCCATGACAATGTCCATATGAATATAAAAACAATTTTATATTCCAAAATAATTCCAAAACCATTTCCAAAATAATGATTGAGAGGATGTGGACTTTGTTATTGTCTGAGTGACTCATTGCAAAAACTTTATTCCACAAAGCACATTGCAATTTTTTTTTTTTTTTTTTACAGTTGTTAGTCACGAAAGACTGCATAGTAAAACTTCAGATTTATACTTCAGTAAGCACCATTTCCTAGGGTATTGGATAATATCACAGTGAGGTATTTTTTTTTCTCTCATCCTACTTCTGTCAGCATTCTGATCACTCCTAGATATACCCAGTCATTGCTAGAGGAGTCAAAGTTGCAGAGAGAGAACTATCACAATCCCCAGGTATACAATCACCACTAACAGGTCTCTAGGCATCTGCACATCTCTAGAGCAATGACTGCCCTGGTATTCTTTCTGCTGGGGATTTCAGCTGATTATTGGCTGGCTCCTAGCAGATGGCAGGATGCACAGCAGACATTTTGCCAAATATATTTTTAGCTAGTGGCACTCTCGGGCCTCTCTGGAATCGTTGCAGGAGAGACTAAAATCCTCTGGAGTCTCTAAAACATATTTTGACGAAAGAACAGAGGCCATAGGGCATGTGAGTTGTCCTGATCATATGTTTTATTTCAAATGAAACTTTTGGTATATATTTCTGGGGAATTTCAAAAGTCCTAGAATTCTAAAGGTCTTTGGAGAGTCCCTTCACTGAATCATGTTTTTACAACCAGATGAAATAAAAAACACTAAATTTCTCCTTGAAACTCACTGCAGTATAACTCTCATATGAGCCTGCTATTTTATCTAGTGTCTAAACCAATTCTTCTCCGTATGAACCCTGCGTTGACTCTTACAAAAATTTCACCCCAATCCGCAATTGAAGACTTGCCTTAAGATCCTTGCTTACCTGGGGTGGGGTGGCGGGGTGGGGAAGTTATGGATTCAATTGTGTCTCAACCAAAAAATATGTTGAAATCCTAACTCCTGATACCTGTGAACATGATCTTCTGTGGAAAAAAAGAGTCTTTGATAATGTTACACTTAAGTTAACATGAGGTCATACTAGAGAAGGTAGGGTCTAATCCTCTATGAGTGCTTTTCTTATAAAAGATGAGTACAGACAAAGGACAGAGAGAAGAAAGATGCCATGTGACGCTGCAGCTGCAATCTAAGGAAAGCCTGAAGCTATCAGAATCCGGGAGAAAGACATGGAACAGATTCTCTCTCAAAGCCCCAAAAGTAATCAATATGGTTGAAACCCTGGTCTTGGACTCTCAGCCTCCAGAACTGTGTGACAATAAATTTCTTTTGTTTAAAGTTATCCACTTTGTGCATTTCGTTATAACAGTGCTAGGAAACTAAGGCAAACCCATAAGGTGATCTAAAAATTAAAGGGTTTCCCCTGTGCAGAATTTATCACCAGAGAAATCATTTGCAGCAATTCAGTGTGCAGTAACTTTGGGAATGGAAATTAGGTCAAATATCTTAATCATTAGGTCATTTTAGTCCTAGTATTCTAAATTTTCCCTGCAAGGCTATATTCTGAGGCATTTTCTTACCACTTACAATGTTTTCATATTAAAAAGAACAACTATGGCATCCTAAAAATATGAATTTACTGAGTAGTAGACCCTCAGTTGGAAACCCTGGTGGTGTAGTGGTTTGGTGTTACTGCTGCTAACCAAAAGGTCTGCAGTTTGAATCTACCAGGTGCTACTTTGTCTTATAGGGTCACTATGAATCAGAACTGACTCAATGGCAATGGGTGTGGTTTTCTTTTCTTTTTTAAAAA
Organism: Loxodonta africana; assembly: GCF_030014295.1. NCBI lineage: Eukaryota > Metazoa > Chordata > Mammalia > Proboscidea > Elephantidae > Loxodonta > Loxodonta africana. Next base: position 129,885,709 of record NC_087346.1, read on the forward strand.
ATACTCCTAATTGAATTTATATTGGGAAAAAAAAGTGAGAAAGAAAGGTAAACTTCAAAAGATGAAGGAAGACTCCAAAGACTATGATTAATTTGTTGGTGACAAGAGTGAGGTGGATTCTAAAGTTAAGAAAATAAAAAAAAAGAATAATAAAAAAGCGGATTTTTTTCCTAAGTTATGCTATATTGCAGCATAGTTGTACATATCACTCAATTGTATATACAGGGAATCCTAATCTTTTAATAAATTATATGTGAAGCATCAGGTAAAAAAATGAATGTAAGATGTACCCATAAAGGAAGCCAGGAAATAGCTCTATAGTTTTAAATACCATTCTATATCAACTTTGGAAACCCTGGTGGCATAGTGGTTAAGTGCTACGGCTGCTAACCAAAGGGTTGGCAGTTTGAATCCGCCAGCCGCTCTTTGGAAACTCTATGGGGCAGTTCTACACGTCCTATAGGGTCACTATGAGTTGGAATCAACTCGAGGGCACTGGGTGGTGTGGTATCAACTTTAAAACCGCAATATTATCCTCTTTAATCTATCTCTTTTTTACTCATTTCCTTAGTTTCTTAGGGCTGCAGTAACAAAGTACCATACTCCAGTGGCTTAAAACAATCAGCATTTATTCTCTCAAAAAAAAAAATTTTTTTTTTTGTAGTTCTGGTGGCTAGAAACTCAAATTCACCCTGTTGGCAGGATCATGCTGACTCTGAAGGCTCTATGGGAAGCCCTTTCTCAGTCTCTTCCTGATTCTGGTAACCTCAGGAATCCTTGGCTTTTGGCAGTGCTGTTCTAAATCTCTGTGCCTGCCTTCATGTGGGCCAACTTCCCTCTTTATCTGTCCTCTTCTTATGAGGACACCAGTCATATTGGGTTAGAGCCCAGACTACTCCAGTATGACCTCATATAAACTTAAATAATTACATCTGCAAAGATACTATGCTCAAATAAATTCTCATTCAAAGGTACTGCAGGTTAGGACTTGAACATATCTTTTGGGGAGATGAAAATCAATCCATTTTAAATGGTGTTAAATGGCTATGTTAGTAATATATGGTCACACAGATACCAAATTAACCAATAGATGTCCTAAGAAGGAATTTGGTATCAATTAGGAAGCAAAGATGACTTATGATAAAAATATATTTAAAACAAGGAGGTTTGGTAGTGACAACGATTCTGCCCACCCCCCCCCCGTTGCTTTGACATATTTTTTAAGTGTAACTAGGCAATATATTATTTCCTCCAGAAAAGTGTTCTCTGAAATGTGTGAACCCTAGAGCCATGATTTTTTTTTTAATTTAATATCTAGGGAAGGAGTAGGATTCCAGGAATCTATGGTTGTATGTAACATTATACTTCACATGAAACTGTTAGTTTCTGTAGTGTCTAAATATTCAAAATAAAATAAACCTACTATTCTCCATTCTGTGAAAAAAAAAGTATGTGTGTGTATATATATATATGTGTGTGTGTGTGTATGAAATGAGATCACACAATTCATGCTCAATCCAGGTTTCTACTCTACACCACCAAACTGACTCCACTTGAGGATATAAATCCTACCAGTAGATTTAAGAAGGATGGGTCAGAGGGTATAGAAAAAGAAAAAAATATTAAAGACATGGTTTAGGAACTTCTCAGGGTACCATTCTATAATACTTCTCTTAAGAGTCATTCAAATGATAATTGTAGAGATGGAATTATAGCTCAGTTCCTTTCACTTCAAATTAAATATTCTACTCATTTTGACTCCATATTGACCACCTTGCCAGCATAATGCATTGATAGCAAAACAACCCCTGACAGAAAATAAAAATGAATATCAACTCTGAAAAAAATCGAGAAACAGATTTGTTAGGATGAACACTTAACCAAAAATGACATAACCTCTGTTCCCTCAACTTGCCCTGTTAATGATATGGTGTGTCATTCCGAATTATTTGTAAAACCCATAGTTATATGCAGCTAGTTTAATGACAGGCATCAGTCTAAAGCCTCATGGAAGCTGTAATTGCACCCTAACTTTCTGCTTTTAAAACTGAAAGCAACGGTTGTACTGAGTCCAAAAATATACTCATTTTGTCATGGGTCCTCTGTTATCTGTCACAAAGAACTTGTGACCTGGGAATTACTCTGACCTCTGTATAAAATATAAAGAATTGATTATTCAATAAATACACATTTATGGATGTAATCTAAACTTCTATACATGTTTGTCTATATTATGGCTTAATTGCCTCATTATATACTCAATCAACACTGTACAAGGAAATCGAACGACAAGGAAATAAGTTTATGTTACAGAATTACACAAAAGAAGTACTAGCAAGATGTGTTCTGGTACAAGGACCACCACCGTGTCCAATTTTCTATACTTTCCAAAGTCTCCCGTCTTGTACAATGTTAAATGGTTCTCTGAATAATAGTTATAAAACACTGGAATCTCTCCAACTTCTTTGACTTTCAAAGGTTGATTATATCTGGATACAATGTAAAAGTATTTTCTACTAAGAAATTGAATTGTTGATTTTTTTTAATTAACTCGGAAAGTGCAATATTAAACAATATACTTATTGCATATCCCAGACTATACAGATTTAATCAGCCATATATCCACTTTGCTCCAGCCAGCCCAATAAATAGAAATCTATTGTTTGAAATGTATATTCCATGAAAATCATACGATGAAATTTATTGCCAGGATAATAGCTTCATGGACCAGAATACTTGACTTCAAGAATTAATTTGAAGAGAACCATTAATAATACAATACCCAGCAATAAGTGTTACCTGAAATCTAGCCACAACATGTTGGCTTCCACAATACTGGCATTCTGTATGCTCACATGATTTTGACCTTGGCATGCAATAATGCTGTTTCTGCTCTCCAAGGTGCTCTGAAGGGTGGAACAAATAGAGAGATCAAAAAACTGTGAATGGTCAAAGAGAAAAGAATATCAGCAAAAACACTCAGGAGACGGCATTAAAAAAATGCACATAATATAAATTTGTTCAACATAATAATAAAAACAAATTCTTGTGAGGGCGGTAGTCACTTTGCTTCTTTCTTATTTCCACCCAGACAGAGTGGCAGATGTCTTCATTCCTAAAAGAGAGTGTTACTCTCATCTGTTAAAATGGTTTCCGTAGGAAAAAAAAAAAAAAGCCATGCCTCATTACTTTCCACACCATTTGTTTCTCCATGTCGTACATTTGAGAAAATGAAAACACGTTAAAATGCACACATATCAACAACACCAGTTAGAGAATTTCTAGCTGGATTATGCCTAAGGTAGTACAATTTATTAAATCAACAGGGACAAGGAAATTTCTCTCGTAAATGCAGTGAAAAATGTTTAGTATAACTCCTGCATCTATTTTTATGTTATTCCATAATGCATGTAGATGTTTCTCAGAATCAGATGCTTTTTTAATCAATATAAATCATATAAAGAGAAAACAATGAAGGACATAATTAACAAAATCATCTCTCTAAATTGGTCATTACAAAATTTCAAACCATCAAACTGCTTTCTGGAGCTTGAAGTTATCATAACACCAAATCTTCTTTGTAAATTAATAATGGTGGTTCTTTTCCTTTCTTTTCCTACACATGTTTGAATTATATCAAATATTACATTTGTATTATAAATTTTAGGGTTCAAGGAAATTAATAAATTACATGTTTACTTTTACCCAAGCTCAGAACTTTTCTTCCAATGAAAAGGGTATGAATTTAGGTAGTTGGTGCTTAAGTACCAAAAAGGTAAAATTGAATAATGTGGTTTGAATTTTGGTCAAATCTGGACTCCCTAACATGTCCCTCTTTATTTAATGTTGCCCCACAAAATTTTCTTTCCCTTTTCTGGGATATAACATGCACCTATGAGTATTCTTTACAGACAGGCTGATTCAAAAGAGAGCCTAGTAAGGTTGAATAAAGAAGGTTTATTTCATCACTATTATAAGTAGTTGCTGAGGACCAAAAAGTTCTGCTAGTAAACTTCCGTGTATTTCACTCCCATAAACTTTAAACTTAAGAAATAAACACTTGATTAACAAAGTGTGACTGACCTTAGGACAGGATATCTGAAGTTTGTCACAATTGTCTGACACCTTCATAGATGGACTTTCAAATGACATGCACCAATAATATGTATTTTGGACATCCTTTTAGGAACACTGTCTATCTCTGAGAACATCTAATGAACTGATTGAAGAGAAATAAAGGATAATTTTTGTCTCCTACTTCATAGTGGCCTGGCCTCTGACCTCTTTCTAAGTTTGGAGTTCTTACTACAGAAGCCGAAATAATAAATAAACAAATAAATAAATAACTGACCTCTCTCTTGGATGAAATCTTTGAGATACTCGAACATGAGAAACACTAACTTGGAAACCACATAAAATGAAAGAGAGATGCTTTCTTTGTGGATGAATAGAATACAGTATAGTTTACTGCATTAAGAATTCCAAGAGCAGCACCACAATGACACTGTGAGGATTCAAATCCTGTGAGCATAGTGATATATCACCCTCAACCAGGGCATTGTTGCTGTCAACACAGGCTCTAGTCACAAACGAACTGGTGTGGTAAAAAACATAAAAACCAGCTTTCAGAAGGTGAATATGAACACAAGCGGCTGCAAGGAAACCTATGAAATGGAAATTATGAACTCACAGTAAATCTATAGGGAGGTAATACTTTGTGGGATTGGAAAAAGGCTATAGTGGTAGATAGGAGTAATAGGATAACAAATGATACATGTGCCCATTAGATCAGGACTTAGCAAATTATGGCCCATGGGCCAAAGCTGACCTTCCTCCTGTTTTTGTAAATAAAGTTTTATTGGAACAAAGCTGCATCCATTTGTTTATGTGCTTTCTACTGATGTTTTTATACTACAACTGCAGAGTTACATAGCGGCAAAAGACACTGTAGGGCCAGCAAAGCATGAAATGTTTACTATCTGGCACTTCACAGAGAAGTTTGCCATTCCCTGCTCTAGATGATAACACCTGCAAGGACTTGGGTGACACTATGTATTGACCTAACTCTGTGTGTGCTATAAATTTACACAAGATAAGTACAAGAAAGTGTTGTTGTTTTTTTTTAATTTTCAAAGAGTTTATAAGCATATTTGAAAAGCTGAAGAATTACAGAGGAATATATCAAATTTATGTACGTATCTACCAATGGCTTTAATTCAAAAGCCTCTCTGGAATAAACACAGTCTGGAAATGTGTATTAAGTACCTCTTCAGCCCCATGCCCTATCCCCTAAATACCAGTGTTATAGGAGTGGACAAGTCAAGTGTTATCCCTGTTATAATGTAGTTTTCATCAGGAGGAAAACAAACACATAAATGATACATAGAGTAGAAATATAGCAGAGAAATGTGGTAAAAATCTGGAGGAGGGAAATATATTGGGGTCATTGGGCCCAACCCTTAACTTGAGGCCAAGCCCAACAGAACCCTAGCCAACCTTTAAATGTAAAAATGAAACATAAATGCTCATTTGTGGGGATTTGTGACTCTTGATTATTGTGATAGTACTTGACCAATTGTTACCTGCCATCAAGTTGGGCCCCAATTAATGGTGATCCCATGTGACAGAGTAGAACTGCTCCATCAGCTTTTCTTGGCTGTGATCTTTACAGAAGCAATTAGCCACGCCTTTCTTCAACAGAGCCAATGGGTACAGCTGAACAGCCAATCTTTAGGTTAGCAGCTGATCCCAAAGTGCTTTTGACACCCAGGCTCCTACTGACCAACAAGCTATAATATTTAGGTCAAAATCTAAAATCCTCCCATGTCCTATGAAGCCTTATGTAATGTAAACATCAAGCCTATTTTTGTTTACTATTCTCCACCTATACTCTCGTACTCCTTGTCCATTGGAGGTGCCAGGCACTTTCTTGGTGTAGAGCCCTAATTATGCCTGAGTAACCTTTCCTCTATGTGTCTTTCTGACTTCCCTTCATGTCAATCATGTATGAGAATACATGTTGCTGCATCAGAGAGACTTTCCCTAACAACAGTTATCTAAAATAGGGCACTATTTCTACTTCTTAACATATGAATTTTTCTTCATAGATTGTTTACTACCTGATATTATCTTCTTCATTTTCTTCTTTAACTGTTTCTTCATTTGTCTCCTCCTCTAGAATTTTACTTCCATTAGGACAAGGGCTTCATTTGTCTTAATTCTCACTCTATCTCTAGTTCGTAAAAAAAAAAAAAAAAAAAAAAGAACACCTGTTGCCTTCTAGTTGATTCTGCCTCATAGCGACCCTATAGGACAGAGTAGAACTACTCCATAGGGTTTCCAAGGAGCACCTGGTGGATTTGAACTGCCGACCTTTTGGTTAGCAGCTGTAACACTTAACCACCATGTAACACTTTTCCAGTTCATAGAATAGTGTCTATAATTATTGTCACTGCTCAATAGAATTTGTTGAATAAATAAGTGAATAAATTGAATACAAGAGGATCTCTGGTGGTCTACATAAGCAGTTACTGCTTTAAGATTACATATATTTATTACATACATATATTTGTAAATTTTGTCTCATTTGCTCTGAAATTTTATAAAGCTTGGTAAATAATGAGCTTGCTCTCATTGTCCTAGATTTTAAGGGCACAATTTAAGACCATGCTTAATGTTGAAGCAGGAAAAAGAAAAAAAAAATCCACGTAAGCACTCCCCAGTTATACTCAGAAATGCTTGGGAGGAATGTGGACTCTATGCAGACTTGCAGGGTAAGAGTTGATTTGCAATTAAAGAGTGACCTGAAAGGCTAGTAAGTACAAATATATAAAAATAACCTGTCAAAGCAAGTGGCCCAAAATGTAAGTTTTTTTGGGGGGGGAACTATAGTACATGGTCCAAAAGAGAATGCTTTTCTCCAGCCCTTTCTTTCTTCCCTCTCATATCCCCGTAAAGAGATAACATGGTGCGAAGCTGCCAGAGATTTTAAGAGTAGAGGTATAGTTAAATACCTAAAACACCTAAGTGAACACGTAAGAAAGCAGGGGGCAAACATAATTTCAAAAGAAATACAGAGATTATAAGAATAGCCTGGAAATGAGTAGGAATTATTTATTTAATGAAAATCCTAAATCCTACAGGAATTTTGTTTTCTTTTTTAAGTAATAAAACGTAAGCAAACAAACAAAAAATACGACTTTAGAAGATCTCTAAATGTATGTTGTTTATTGATGGAGTTATAGCACAACATTTAAAAGCATTTAGGATGGACTATTGTTTTTTATTATTAAATAAGGAGCCCTGGTGACTCAGTGGAATCTACCAGCTGCTCCTTGGAAACCCCATGGGGCAGTTCTCTGTCCTCTGGGGTCACTGTGGGCCAGAATCAACTAAATGGTCATGGGCTTGGGTATCATTTTTGAATGTACCATATTTTCCAGTATTGCACCTGTCTTCTATCTTTAGGTTGAATAGAATTTTACTCAGAGATCATTAAAAATATTAATATGCAGTAAATTTTGGATAAACATTTACAAGTTTTAGTGAAAATAGAAAATAATGATTAGTTAACTGTGGGAAATACCAAAAAAAAAAAAAAAGAAAAGGTCTTTCTGGATCTGCTCAAAATTATACCCACAAAGTGGCACAGCATTGTAGCCTAATTACTGGGGTGTGTTGTGTGACTGGGAAAGTTAGTGATTGTCTGTCTCAATGACTGATCCACAGGGCCTAGATTTTGGGTGCTATAGAGATTCCAAATAGATCAAACTGACTGGCCCAGTGAAACTTATTGACCTCATTGCCGCTCCTTCATCCATTTACTACAGGCATATAAACATTTTCATGCCCATATGACCTAAACACTGGATTGTAACAAGGTCGATTCACTGTTTTCACCCACCACAATGACTGATTTGGACTGTCATGCAGTCAATCTGATTGATTGTATGTAAGTTGGCCAACAAAACTCAAAGTTGTCTTGCCATGGCTGCTTTCATCCTGTCATGCAAACACAGCTGTTTTATGTCTCTCCAGATCAGCATGCAAAGTGAGGTTTTGGAATCCAGCCTGCTCGTTCTACCAATGCAGATGTCCAAACCAGATATTTCTCCATTGATCAAAACCACCACCTCCTCTCTGAGTCACCACCTGGCACTGCCATGGTTTCAAGCACTGAAATGCCTGCAGCTGTTAGGACTTCTCTTACATTTGGTTCAAACCCAGTACTCCAAAACATGCTATATGTGCCTACACCACTTTTTGGTTGCCAACTCTTTATGATAACAGAATATACAATCTTATTTGCAGGTCAACATGAATTTAACACTTCCCATTATTCTGACTTTTTTGTTATTTTCAATAATCACAACATTCAAATTATTGTTCAAGGCTCAAGAACATTCATAAGAAACCAAATATATATATATATATCCTTAGATAAGAGAGAGATTAATCTCCAAAGTCACCATGGGCCATGACTGATACTATTTTAGGAAGCAGTTTTAAAGGAAAATTGCTCTCAACTTTTAAGAAAGATGTCTTTGAGTTCATACATGACCAGGCCATTTTTTTGTTGCTGGGAATTCATAAATCATATAACCGAAATTGTATTTTTTATCAAACTTGCTAGTTCATTTCAGTTAAAAAGTGAAACAGATTTAAGCAAGTTTTGTACACAAAGGAAGAACTTTTCAATTTTATTTTAATGATGCAACCTCAAGAAATAGTCATTATTTTCATAAGACAAAGAGGCATAATGTGGTCTCTGGGAGAAATCTACACATTATTATTTTAGTTTAGTGAACGACACAAGACGTGAAAATACTAGTGTTTCATGTGTTTTCTACTAGTCAATTACAATTTCCCTGAATCTTTGGTTAGATACAGGATTCCTCTATGAGTTAAACTGTGCATGTTTTATATACTGAAGGTATAGTAGTAAGTCAGATTTTAGTGTGCATTTAAAATGCCTACTTCTGTTAATTGTTGTTGTTTTTAATTGCCTTTGAGTTGATTCTTGACTCCTGGCCGCCCCACGTGTGCAGAGTAAAGCTGTTCCATAAGGTTTTCCAGGTGTGACCTTTCAGATGCAGATTGTCAGAGCTGTCTTCCTAGGCACCTCTAGATGAGTTTGAACTGTCAAACTTTCAGCTAGAAGCTGAGCGTTTAACAGTTCACACCATATAATTGCAGTTATAATTTTTTAAATATTGCTATTAGTTTTTTTAAAAAACTAATTTTTAAAGAATGACAGAAAATATTGTTTCAGCAAATCTATTTCCAGTTATATTCATCATCAGTCTACTTACATTTGCTGTTCCTCTGAGAAAGAAGGTTATCACAGCTTCTTTGGGGAAAAGACTGGTAATTAATGAATGATTCACTTTTTTCTGAGTCACACATTTACACGCACAAAAGAGTTATAAAATTATAAAATTAGCAATATGAGTTACAAAACAGGTTTGCCTTGTTAATAATTGAAATTACACATAACATTGTTCCATCCAGCACTTTGTATAGAAACATTTGAATAGAAAAAGAACAGCCACAGCCAAATCTTCAAATTAAAGTCCATATTGTAGCTAAATTTTCTGATTTCCCTACTTTAAAGTTAATGCATTGAATTTCTGATTTAAATTTGCCAATGACTTAAAAGGGTCTTGATTAAAGCCTGTTTTAAGGCTTCACCCTCCAAAGGGGTAAAAGTCAAATAAAATAAAATGGACATCATTGAGTAATGGCTGTTTACCCTGTGCTCTGACATAGAATAAGAATAAATGGCCTAGTTTCTACTGTTACATGTTGGAGTTATACATTAAGAAAACTGTTCCAAATAATGATGGCAATCACCCTCCAGTTTTTGAAATACAATATCTATTAAAAACATGAGTGCTATTTGAATAGAATGGAAAGTTGGAAGGAAATATGAGGCTTGTTATCCACTACATCATTTATTTTGACCTGAATGACTATGCTTTATTGTTTATTTTGACATCTATGCATCGTATCTCCACAAATATATTGCAGTCTTTGAAGCTGGTTATATATTTATTTTTCTACAAGTCTGCATGATGTCTTGAACATACTATGATCAAAATAAATAGTTGTTGACAAATAGTTAAACTATTTATTGAAAGAACATAATATATTTCAGGGTGTATTTGTTTTCCTCTAGCCACACATTTTTTTTTTTTTTATATGCAAGTGAGTGAAAAATGGAACACAAAAAGAGATGTTCATACATACAATTATCTTGAAAAATAACAAGGATGGTACTAAAATTAGTAAAGGCATTGTGATATGATAATATTTTTTATGTTTTACTGCATTAATTTGTACTTAACTTTTATTTAGCAAGCCATTATATGTGTAATTAGACATTAAAACTAATTTTCATTATTTACACTATATTTGTGGTTTTATGATTATAGATAAAGTATTGAGCTGCAATATTGTTATCTAAGGAAAATCATTAAGGTAGACTATTTTTTTATACATTACAGCTTTGTTACATTAAAAACTGAAATTTCTTTTTCTGAATGATACTTAAACTTTGTAAGCAATAATTTAGTTGTGTAGTAAAAAGGAAGAGGAGCCTTGATGGAGATTTTCTTAAAGGAAGGTAAATTACACTCATTAAAATTCTATATTTGAATCAGTGATTTTGTTTTGATGTAACCGTATCTTTTTCACTCCTTTTTTCCTCAAATGAGGTTGCAGATAATTTTAGCTCTACTGGTAATTTGTCTGTTTCTTTTATAGCTATGACTTTTAAAATTACACATTTCTAATAAGGGGGTGGGACAAGGAGGTTCTAATCTAAACAAGAACTGCATTTGTAGCTTTGGTACACAATTCTCTAAATATAGCTAATTGTTTATGAGCATAGTTATGTTTTTCTCTAATCAGGGGCAAATTTTCTGCATTGCTGCAAAGTACAAAAGGATATATTGATGCCAAAATAATTATGATTGATTGTATATATTTATCTTCTACATTGCAAAAAAACAAAAAAACCCTGAATGAATTTAGCAGTATCAAGAAAAAAGAAAAATTAAGTAGTAAACAGTTTGTAAATTATTTCCTTTCACCTACTCCTACATACAGAAATGATTTTAACTTTAAATAAAAGAACTTTAAAAAATTCAAATGCAGTAGAAGGACCTAATACTATATTTACAAATTAGAAAAATTGTGTTCTGAATTTGCACATTGATTCTTTAAACTCCATTTATTAAATTTTCCTCCAATTTTTCAAACAGGAGCTTGTATTGGTAAAGTACAAACAAAACATTTATCTGCTCCTACTTCCAGGCAAGATGGAGTAAAAAAATTACAGACTATTTTTTTAGGGGAGTTTTAAATTTAGAGAAATGGTGTGCAGAAAGTACAAAGTCTCATGTACCATCTCAATCCTGAACACTATTTCTCCTATTCTTGATATCTTCTATTCCTGTGGTATATTTGTTATAATTGATAAACCAATATTAATACACTATTGTTAACTAAAGCCCATAGTTTACATTAGAATTTTCTGATTTTTGTTGTATACTTCTATGGTTTTGACAAATGAATAATTTCATATGCCCACCAACACAGTGTCATGTGGTGGATACTACAGTATCATTCTTTCATGTGTCTGTCAGTTTGTCATACTGTGGGGGCTTGTGTGTTGCTGTGATGCTGGAAGCTATGCCACTGACATTCAGATATTAGCAGGGTCACCCATGGCAAACAGATTTCAGCTGAGCTTCCAGACTAAGACAGACTAGGAAGAAGGACCCAGTGGACTACTTCTGAAATGATTTAGCCAGTGAAAACCTTATAAATAGCAGTGGAACATTGTTTTATATAGTGAAGATGAGCCCCTCAGGTGGGAAGGCACTCAAAAGAAAACTGGGGAAGGGCTGCCTCCTCAAAGTAGAGTCTACCTTAATGACATGGATGGAGTCAAGCTTTTGGGACCTTCATTTGCTGATATGGCATAATTCAAAATGAGAAGAAATAGCTACAAACATCCATTAATAATTGGGATGTGGAATGTACAAATTATAAATCTAGGAAAATTGCAAGTCATCAAAAATGAAATGGAACACATAGGATAACACATATCCTAGTCATTAGTGAGCTTAAATTGACTGATATTAGCCATTTTAAGTTGGACAATCCTAGGGTGTACTATGACGGGAATAACGACTTGAAGAGGAATGTAGTTACATTCATATCCAAAAAGAACATTTCAAGACCTAGCCTGAAGTACACCACTGTCAGTGATAGAATAATATCCATATGCCTACAAGGAAGACCAGTTAATACAACTGGTATTCAAATTTACTCACCAACCACTAAGGCCAAAGATGAAGAAACTGAAGATTTTTACCAACTTCTGCAGTTTTTTTTTTTTTTTCTGCAGTATGAAATTGGTTGAACATGCAATCAGGATGCGTTGGTAATTACTGGCGATTGGAATGTGAAAGTTGAAAACAAAGAAGAATGATCAGTAGGTGGAAAACATGGCCTTGGTGATAGGAATGATACCAGAGAATGCATGACAGAATTTTGCAACACCAACAACTTGTTCTTTGCAAATACCTTTTTTTACCGACTTAAATGGCTACTATACACATGGGCCTTGCCAGATGGAATACACAGAAATCAAATCAACTACATCTGTGGACAGAGACTATTGAAAAGCTCAATTCCATCAGTCAGAACAAGGCCAGGGGCCGACTTTAGAACAGTTCATTAATTGCTCATATGCAAGTTCAAGTCGAAACTGAAGAAAATTAGAACAAGTTGATGAGATCCAAAGCACGACCTTGAGTACATCTCAGCTGAATTTAGAGACCATTTCAAGATTTGACTCATTGAACACTAACTACTGAAGATCAGAGTAGTTGTGGAATGACATCAAAGACATCAAACATGAAGAAAGCAAGAGTTCATTAAAAAGGCAGGAAAGAAAAGACCAAAATGAATGTCAGAAGAGGGTCTGAAACTTGCTCTTGAACGTCGAGTAGCTAAAGCCAAAGGAGAAATGATGAAGTAAAAGAGTTCAACAGAACATTTTAAAGGATGGCTCAAGAAGTCAAAGTAAAGTATTATAATGACATGTTCAAAGACTAGGAGATGGAAAACCAAAAGGGAGGAACACATTCAGCATTTCTCGAGCAGAAAGAACTAAAGAAAAATTTCAAACCTTGAGATGAAATTTGAAGGATTCTATCCAGAAAATATTAAACGACTCAGGAAGCATCAAAAGAAGTTGGAAGGAATACGCAGACTCACTATACCAAAAACAATTGGTTGACACTCAACCACTTCAGGAAATACCGTATGAGCAGGAACCAACAGTATTGAAGGAAGAAGTCCAAGCTGCACTGAAGACTTTGGCAAAAAAAACAAGGCTCCAGGACTTGACTGAATACCAACTGAGATATTTCAACAAATGGATGCAACATTGGAAGTACTCACTTTTGTATATTAAGAAATTTGGAAGACAGCTACCTGGCCAACTAACTGGAAGAGATCTTTATGCCTATTCCCAAGAAAGACGATCCCACTGAATGTGGAAATTATGGAGCAATATCATTAATGTCACACGCAAGTAAAATTTTGCTGAAGATCATTCAAAAGCAGCTACAGCATTATACCAATAGGGCACTGCCAGAAACTCAAGCCAGACTTGGAAGAAGATGTGGAAGCAGGAACATCATTGCTGATGCCAGGTGGATCCTGGATGAAAGCAGAGAATAGCAGAAAGACGTCTACCTATGTTTTATTGACTATGCAAAGTCATTCCACTCTATGGATAACATTGCAAAGGATAGGAATCCCAGAACACTTAATTTTGCTCAAGAGGAACCTGTAACTGGATCAAGAGGTACCTTGTGCAAGCCATATACTCTCTCAACATCAATTCAGTCACATTAAAAAAAAAAAATCAGGATTAAATGATTTAACACTTTTCAAGCACCAAGTACAGTACCTAGTCCACAGTATGTTTTCAGTGAAGGTTACCATTTCTTACAATAGCTCCTCAACACAAGGATAAGTCTCAGAGGATTGCTTCATTCAATAAATATTTAATGGGTATGAATTTTATGCCAGGAACATATCTAGAAACTGGAGATAGTGAACAAATCAGAGAGCTCCAAATAATAACCAAGTATATTTTGCAATGTGTGAGTGAGAAAGTGTGTGTGTATGTTTGTGTGTGTGTGTGTGTAAGTGTGTGTACCCAGGTGATGGTAATAACATTATAAGAAAAATAAGCTGGGTAGGACCATTGAATTAGATGTTATTTATTTATTTATTTTGTCAAGGAAGACTTCTTTGATATGGTGACATTTGAACAGACTCCCAAAAGAAACGAGAGAGTTAACAAAATCAGCTACTGGGAAGAGTATTCCAGGAGATGGAAATAAAGAGTAAAAAGGACCTAAATTAGGAAGGTATTTCACCATATTTTGGTAACAGCTTCAAACAACCTTTCGTCATTGGTTCTATTTATCTTGTGAAAACTATATCTTCTAGAAGAGAATGGTACACTGATGGAATATTGTGTCCTTAACCCTCACATAGTATGAGAAGTCATGATAATAGGAATAATTTAAGAAAAGCTGCAATGTTTCTCAAAAATTTCCCCCTAGATTTTAAACTTCAGGAGAGCAATGATGTCCCCGGTGCCTAGAACAATCTGGCAAGGGAAGTGCTGATTTTTTTTTTTTTCTTTTACCTGAGTGGATGGATGGAATAATGGATGCATGTATGGGTGGATGGATGAAGAGTATTCTTCAGAATCTTTGACCTAAAAAGCATGTAGATAAAGTCTTTACTACTGTGGGAAACATCAAAGAAGTAACTAAAAGTAAAGGGCTAGACGAAAGTATATTTTTCATAGCACTCTTAACCACCTTGAGAAAATACCGAAGTGCACACTTATTTATGCCAAAATCTAATAAAGAGAACACGTGGGTGGTGTCTGACCTCCTCTAACTTCGCAATGGCAAAGGAGAATCAAGATAACAGCCCAAGGCTGATTTCCACAAGGCTGAAGTCAGACATGTCTTCTCTCTCCTCTGTCTTTACCAATTCTGACACCAACCTTCCCTCCCATAGCACTCTCTACTTCTCTGCTGGGTTCAATAATTCACTGCAATGGCCACACAGAACTAACCCACAGACCATACTCATGATAACAGGGTTTATTAGGGAAGTATCAGGTTACAGTTCAGACTCTGGAGCACTCAAGTTCTTCCATCAAGACAGCCTCTTTCCAACCGTGCTACAGGCACACCTCTCCCTGCCCCTTGGCCTTTGCCCAAAGGCACTCAGTTTTCTCTGTCCATGGGCTGGGAAGCCCACTGCACTGTCTCCTGCTGCTGAGTCTCTGCTGCCGCCACTTCTCTGAATCTTCAGTGATATAGTTTGCTCTCTGTCTCCAGATACAGGAACTTTTCAACACAGGGATTCTGGATATAAAGGACATGCTGGCTCCTGGCTGTTCTTCCTTGGTTGTCATGAACTGTATCTTTTTCACCTCTGGAGTGGCTTATTTCAAGCCCAGTGGGATGACAAAATTGACCAGTCCTCCTGGTGGGCCACAATTACCTATCATACAGTCCCACTTGGGTGGCAGTTACAAGACCATGGCTAGAAAGACCACACAAAAACAATCTATGGGACTGTAATGTCGTAGTGGAATAGTAATTGCCTTCGTTTCTTAGGATTGCTTTAACAGAAATACCATAAGTAGGTGGCTTTAAAGAACAGGAGTCTGTTTTCTTGCAGTTTAGGAGGCTAGAAGTCCAAATTCAGGGCATGGGCTCTAGGAGAAGGCTGTCTAGTCCACTCTGGGGTAAAATTCTTACTTAAGTTTCTTTAGTGTTTTCCATGTACCTTGGTTCCTTGACCATCTCAATGTGAAATCTTTCTTTCCCTGATTTATGCTTGCTTCCTTCTGTTCCTAATCTGATCTTTTTATGTCTCAAAAGTGATTAGGTTTTAGACACAGACTAGACTGATATAACCTCATAACAAGAAAAACCCATTATCAAATGGGATTACATTCATAGGTATAGGTGGTAGGATATAATACACATATTTTAGGGAGACAGAATTCCATCCATAACAGTAATCAAGGAACATCCCAAAACGCTTGGGCTGAGAGAAGTGGTAGAGTACTGGAAGTTAACAAAATATCTGTATTGTGAAGAATGCCACCACTTTCGTTGCCATGTGTATTTTTGCCATTACTGCTGACACATGGTGTTTCAGTGCCAGGCTGTTGATATTTATCTAATCAGAGTTCAAAGTTATTTCTGGTTCCTTCCAAGCTTAACCAGAACATTTACTCTACCCTTAACGCTCCCAAAACCCAGTGCCAGCAAGTTGATTCCGACTCATAGCGACCCTTAGAGCTTACAAATATTCAGGGGTGCTGGATTCATGTCAAACATTGTATCCATGAAAGAAGGCAAAAGAATTTAAGATTACTTCCCTGATCACTGCTGTATACTGATTCCAGCTCATATCCAAACACACAATCCAGTTAGATGATTGCTTCTGAACTTCACTATTTATTCCCTCAGAATTAAATGCTTTTTTTTTTTCTTTTTTTGGCTGTCTTATGCAATATATGGATCAGAAAATACAGAGCTTTTTTTCTGTCTTAAAGAAAGCCTTACATAGAAATAAATAAATAAATAAAAACTCTTAGTTGTGCGGTGTCTAAACAGAAATGGTTTCTCTATTGTGTGGATTTGTCCAGAATTAATTGAAGTCAGGGCTATTTCAAGTGCTTGGAAATGCCACATTCTTGCAACTGCAAACAAGGAGTGAAGGAAGTGAATAATGCTTTACATTCTGAACTCCCTTCTCAATATTGGCTTCGTTAAAATAAACAGTACACCTGGCCTGCTCGATTCTCACACAAATGATAAATAGCTAAGCTTCTGCCAAAGCCCTCAGATATAGATTTTCTAGATTCTGCGCCTTTGGCTAAAGGGAAATAATAGTTAAGCAAATCCAATTGGCAACAGCAGTCAAGTAGTCTACTATCTGAGGACAGTCCTAAGTAGCAGCTGTACCAGTATTGGCATACGAAGCTTCGGGAAGATCCCCCTTTATCTTTAAAGTGTTAATAAGCAAAAAGATTTAAACGCATTCATATAAATAATTATAGTCTTCTCTAAAGCTGCAAAATAAGTTATTAAATGGCAAGGGGACTTGCAGTTAGAGATATAGGATTAGAATATGCGACTTTGTTGATTAAATCCAACATTTTTTTTCTCCCTAAATGTGACTAAAAGCAATGCCAAGTTGATGGATGCACACTTTGCCCTAAATCTAAGCACAGATTCAGGAAGAGCGCTAAAATAATAAAATGTGAAGTGACTGTTGCTTGAATACCAAGAGAAAAGGTAAATAATCACACAGGATACGTATGTTAGTCTACTTTGAGTACACATTTCAGTAATGGGACACATTAGCTTTGCAGTAACAGAAAATGACCATCTGTTTGTAATTGGGGCAGCCCAATTTATAGTGGTGACAAAAGCATTGCTCACATTTTCTTGCCATGTAAGATAAAAACAACAGTATTCTCCTCCAACAAAAATATATTTCTAAGATCAGCAGGTATCATGACTCATGGAAACACCATCCCATTACTATCAGTAGCAAAGAAGCCTTCTATTCCAGCCCAAATCTCTCCTATGGGGATATATGAAATACTACTTTTTTTTTTTTTTAATTTGTCAATTTATCTAAATAAAATAATAAAATAAAATATAACCAACTGCTTTGCCTTTATTATTACGTTTGTATTTGCTTTCACTTTATTACTCTAAAATTTATAAATGTAATTTACGCACTTTAGAAGACACATTGTTTTTAGTTGCCGCAGCCCTGGCTCATAGCAGCCCATACAGAACCAAATGAAACATCGCCCAGCCAGGATAAATAAAAACTTAAAGCAAAATAATTATTTTACAGATTTTCTAAACCTTTCATTATTTTTTAATTACTTCCAGGTCATAACAACGGTCAAAGGATTGTTGTGTTCCAAATCAAACACACTCTTTATTAATAATAATAGTTATAATCATTATTATTGATACTTCATTAATAATAAAGGTACTATCAATATTATTTCTACGCTGTGTCCCAACAGTTCATAATTTATAAACATAATCTTTTCTTTTCAAAAGTTTCAAACACTTAACTCACATAGCACAAAATATAAAACATTAAATCATTAAAATGCTTATTTGAAATATTTCATCCAGGCACCCTTTACATGTTCTTTTTGACTGGGATTTCTTTATATATTTATTGATTGATTGATTGAGCTTATATATTTCTTTATATATTTACTTATTTATCAATTAAATTTACTTTGAACATCTTTATTGTGACGTACTTCACATACCATACAATTCACACATTTGAGGTTCCAGTTCAATGGTTTTGAGTATATCCACAGATGTGCAACTATCACCGAAGTTTTGATTTTAGAATATTTTCGTCATGTCAAGGAGAAACCCCATGTTCTTGTTGTTGTTGTTAGGTGCCGTCAAGTCATTTCTGACTCATAGCAACTCTATGCTTAACAGAACAAAACACTGCCCGGTCCTGCGGCACCCTTAAAATCCTTGTTATGCTTGAGCTCATTGTTGCAGCCACTGTGTCAATCCACCTTCTTAAGGGTCTTCCTCTTTTCTGCTGACTCTATACTTTGCCCAGCATGATGTCCCTCTCCAGGTACTGATCCCTCCTGACAACATTTCCAAAGTATGTACGCAGTCTTGCCGTCCTTGCTTCTAAGGAGCATTCTGGTCACACTTCTTCCAAGACATATTTATTCATTCTTTTGGCAGTCCATGGTATATTCAATATTCTTCGCCAACACCACAGTTCAAAGACCTCAACTCTTCTTCGGTTTTCCTTATATATTACCCAGCTTTCACATGCATATGATGTGATTGAAAATACCATGGCTTGGGGCAGGCGCACCCTAGTCTTCAGGGTGATATCTTTGCTCTTCAACACTTTGAAGAGGTCCTTTGCAGCAGATTTACCCAATGCTATGTGTCTTTTGATTCTTGACTGCTGCTTCCATGGCTGTTGGTTGTGGATCCAAGAAAAATGAAATCCTTGACAATTTCAATCTTTTCTCTGTTTATCATGATGTTGCTCATTGGTCCAGTTGTGAGGGTTTTTGTTTTCTTTATTTTGAGGTGGAATCCATACTGAAGGCTGTAGTCTTTGATCTTCATTAATAAGTGCTTCAAGTCCTCTCCACTTTCGGCAAGCAAGGTTGTGTCATCTGCATAACGCAGGTTGTTAATGAGTCTTCCTCCAATCTTGATGCCCTGTTCTTCTTCATATAGTCCAGCTTCTCATATTATTTGCTCAGCATACAGATTAAATAGGTATGGTGAAAGAATACAGCCAGGACGCACACCTTTCCTGATTTTAAACCAATCAGTATCCCCTTGTTTTTTCTGAACAAACACCTCTTGATCTATGTAAAGATTCCTCATGAGCACAATTAAGTGTTCTGGAATTCCCATTCTTTGCACTGTTATCCATAGTTAGTTATGATCCACACAGTCAAATTCCTTTGCATAGTCAATAAAACACAGGTAAACATCCTTCTGATATTCTCTGCTTTCAGCCAGGATCCATCTGACTTCAGCAATGATATCCCTGATTCCACATCCTCTTCTGAAACTGGCCTGAATTTCTGGCAGTTCCCTGTTGATATACTCCTACAGCCATTTTTGAATGATTTTCAGCAAAATTTTGCTTTCATGTGATATTAATGATATTGTTCTAGAATTTCCACATTCAGATAGATCACCGTTCCTGGGAATAGGCATAAATATGGATCTCTTCCAGTCAGGTGGCCAGGAAGCTGTCTTCCATATTTCTTGGCATAGAGGAGTGAGCACCTCCAGTGCTGCATCTGTTTGTTGAAACATCTCAATTGATATTCCATCAATTCCTGGAGCCTTGTTTCTCACCCCATGCCTTCAGAGCATCTTGGATTTCTTCCTTCAGTACCATTGGTTCCTGATCATATGCCACCTCTTGAAATGGTTGAATATTGACTAATTCTTTTTAGTATAATGACTCTGTATATTCCTCCTATCTTCTTTTGATGCTTCCTGCGTCCTTTAATATTTTCCCTATGGAATCCTTCACTATTGCAACTTGAGGCTTGAATTTTTTCATCAGTTCTTTCAGCTTGAGAAATGCCAAGCATGTTCTCTCCTTTTGGTTTTCCATCTCCAGCTCTTTGCACATGTCATTATAATACTTTACTTTGTCTTCTCGAGAGGCCCTTTGAAAACTTCTGTTCAGTTCTTTTACTTCATCAATTCTTCCTTTTGCTTTAGCTGCTCGATGCTCAAGAGCAAGTTTCAGAGTCTCCTCTGACATCCATCTTGGTCTTTTGTTTCTTTCCTGTCTTTTCAGTGACCTCTGGCTTTCTTCATGGATGATGTCCTTGATGTCATTCCACAACTCTCCTGGTCTTCGGTCACTAGTGTTCAATGTGTTAAATCTACTCTTCAGATGGTCTCTAAATTCAGGTGGGATTTATTCAAGGTCATATATTGGCTCTCGTGGACTTGCTCTGATTTTCTTCACTTTCAGCTTGAACTTGCATATGAGCAATTGATGGTCTGTTCCACAGGCAGCCCCTGGCCTTGTTCTGACTGATGATATTGAACTTTTCCATCATCTCTTTCCACAGATGTAGTCAATTTGATTTCTATGTGTTCCATCTGGTGAGGTCCATGTGTATAGTCACCATTTATGTTGGTGAAAGAAGGTGTTTGCAATGAAGAAGCTGTTGGTCTTGCAAAATTCTATCATTCAATCTCCAGCATTGTTTCTATCACCAAGCCCACATTTTCCAAATACTGATCCTTTGCTTCCATCTTTCACATTCCAATCTCCAGTAATTATCAATGCATCTTGATTGCATGTTCGATCAATTTCAGGCTGTAGCAGCTGATAAAAGTCTTCTATTTCTTCATCTTTGGCCCTAGTGGTTGGTGCATACATTTGAATAATAGTCGTGTTAACTGGTCTTCCTTGTAGGCTATGGATATTATCCTATCACTGACAGCGTTGTACTTCAGGATAGATCTTTAAACGTTCTTTTTGACGATGAATGCAACACCATTCCTCTTCGAGTTGTCATTCCCAGCATAGTAGACTATATGATTGTCTGATTCAAAATGGCCAATACCAGTCCATTTCAGTTCACTAATGCTTAGGATATGGATGTTTATGCATTCCATTTCATTTTTGATGATTTCTAATTTTCCTAGATTCGTACTTTGTACATTCCAGGTTCCGATTATTAATGTTTGTAGCTGTTTCTTCTCATTTTGAGTCGTGCCACACCAGCAAATGAAGGTCCCGAAAGCTTACTCCATCCACGTCATTAAGGTTGACTCTACTTTGAGGAGGCAGCTCTTCCCCAGTCATCTTTTGAGTGCCTTCCAACCTGGGGGTCTCATCTTCCCGCAGTATATCAGACAATGTACCGGTGCTATTCATAAGGTTTTCACTGGCTAATGCTTTTCAGAAGTAGACTGCTGGGTCCTTCTTCCTAGTCTGTCTTAGCCTGGAAGCTCAGTTGAAATCTTTCCTCCATGGGTGACCCTGCGGGTATCTGAATAGTGGTGGCATAGATTCCAGCATCACAGCAACACAGAAGCCCCCACGCTACGACAAACTGACAGACACCCCATAGGCTTTAGTTATGATCTCCTTACATCTCCCTACTCCCCAGCCCTTAGCAGCCACTAATTTGCTTGGTGTCCCCGTAGATTTCACTATTCTGGACATTGATATGAATCAAATCATATAACATATGGTGTTTTGTTACTGATTCTTTCATTTAGTACAATATTTTCAAGATTCATTTATGGTGTATCATGTTTCATTACATCATTCCTTTTTACTGCTGTATAATACTGCATTGTAGGGACATAGCACATTTTGTTTATCCATTTATCTAGTGATGAACATTGGATGTTTCCACCTTTTGGCTGTTATGAAAATTGCTGCAATAATCAATTCTGCACTTGTTTTCATCTGGACTTATATATTCATTTCTGTTAGGTATATGCCTAGGAGGGGAAATGCTAGGACATACGGGAATTTGATGTTTAATTTGAGGAAATTCCGGGCCATTTTCTGAAGCTGCTACACTATTTTACATTCCCAGCCTGATGGCGCACCAGTTAAGATTACCTGTTAACTGAGAGGTTGGCATTTCAAACCCATCCAGTGGCTCCCTGTTAGAAAGACTTGGCTATCTCATCCCCTAAAGATTATGGCCTAGAAAGCCTTATGTGACAGTTCTGCTCTGTCACCTGAGGTCTCTATGAGTCAAAATCAACTTGATGGTAGCTAGCAACAGTAACAACTCTCAGTATATGAAGGTTCTGGTTTTCCCACATCCTCCCTAACAGTCGTTATTGTCAAAACTTTTTTTTAATTCTAGCCATCATAGTGGATGCGAAGTGTTATGTCATCGTGGTTTTGATTTGTACTTTCCTAAAGGAAAAAAAAAAAATTTTTTTTTTTTTTTAAAAGACTAATCTTGTCAGTATTGTTTTATGAGAAGATGCTTATTGGCCATGTATGTACCTTCCTTGGAGAAATGTCTATTTAGATACTTGGTCCATTTTTTTTAGTTAGGTTATTTGTCTTTTTTTTTTTTTTTTAATTGAATTGTAAGAATTCCTTGTATATTCTGGATACAAGTTTCTTATCAGCTAAATGATTTGCAAATAGGTTTGCCCATTCTTTTATTTGCCGTCATTCCTTGGTAGTGTCCTATAAAGGAAAATAGTTTTTAATGTTGATTAATTCAATTTATCTACTTTTAATTTTATTGGTTATGATTTTGGTTTCATATCTAAGAGTTCTTCATAAAATCCAAGGCTATGCTTTCTTTTGATGATTTTATGGTTTTATCATTTACATTTAGGTCTTTGATCTATTTTGACTTACTTTTTGTATATGGTGTAAGGTAAGGTAAGCCACATTCACTCTTTTGCATGTTGTGCTAGGAAGGTTTGTTGAAATGAGTTTTTTTTTTTTTTTCCGCCATTGAATGGTCTTGACACCCTAGTTGAAAATCTGTTAATCACGACTGTATGGATTTATTTCTGGATTCTCAATTATGTTCCATTCATCTATGTGTGTAACCTTGTGCCAGAACCACCCTGTCCTGCTTACCGCTGCATTGTAGTTAGAGTTTTGAAATTGGGAACTATGAATTCTCCTACTTTGTTCTTTTTCATGATTGTTTTGGATATTATGGGCCTCTTGCTATTCCATATGGATTTTAGAATCAGTTTGTCATTTCCTGTGAAGAAATCATCTTGGATTCTGATAGAGATTGTACTGAGTCTGTTGATCAATTTAGAAAGTATTGCCACCTTAACAATGTTGTCTTCTGATCCATGAACATAGCATGTTTTTCCATTTATTTAGATCTTCTTTAACTTTTTTTCAAAAATGTTTGAAGGTTTTGGAGTATGAGTTTTGCACTTTTAAACCTTTGTATTTCAACAATATTATTTCAGGAAACATAGAACTATGAAAAGCAATTATCTTTGTAGAAAATCACTTCATCATTATATTACAAACACAAGATATGTATAGAGAGAGAAAGAGATATATATATTTCTTTATATTTATATGTGTGTTTGTATTTGGTTCATCATTTTATAACCTGCTCTTATATTAACAATTTTATTTTGTCCTTTATTTTCAATCTCATGCCATTTACCTTCATTTGTCATCTTGTTCCTTTCCATCTTAAGAATCTTTTTTCTTACAAAGCCAACTAACCGAAGTTATCTTGTTTTTGATTATATCCTTTAATTTCTTTTGTTTTGTTCATTGTCTTCTGTTCATTTACCTTTCACTTCATAGTTGTTCCAGTTATCACATTATTGTCTCTCAGCTTCAAATTTGTCCTTAAGTGCCTATTTTGTGAAAATGGACCTTGTTTCTTTAAGTATCTATCTTTTGCCCATTGGCATGTTGCTAATCTTTGCCAGAAGAATGCACTGGAGAGACTTTGTAAAAGGAAGGAATTTTTCCACCACGTTCCAGTATACTCCTCTTTACCACCTTCTGCAGTGTACTCGGATTCTCTAGAGTATGACTTTGAAGCACAAGTGGCTTCTCCAACATCTGGTCCCTGCAGTGCTGGCAACTTCTCTGATGCTAGGCTTCTGCAATAAAGGCAGGTTCTTCAATGTGAAGCTTCTTTCTGCAGTACAGGCAGTTTCTGAGTGGAATATTCCAGCAACACATTGGTTTCTCCAGTTCCCAGCTCTTACACTGAGTGTGCCATATGCAGTGCTTTGCTTCCGCAGTGCACACAGCTTCTCTAGTGCCAGACTTCTGCAGTACATGACAGCTAGCAACACCCAGATGCTAAGACACTCTCCTGAATACCCCTTTGATGGTTTCATTGCTGAGTGCCTCCTTTGAGACACTTCCCCATGAAAGGCCTTCCCCAAAGTCTAAAACACTATATTTCCAGCAGATTGCACCAGTACAACACCCATTTGACTTCTCTGCCATTCTGTAAGTGCGCTTTTCCTTGGATGCTCTGTATGAGCTCTTGAATTAATGGCAACTCCTTATATCTACTATTCTTGTATCATTTAGAGTGCTCTTTACTTCTTACCAGCTCACATTTTTTACTCCAATCCCTGCTATAGTTAATAATTGTTTATATTCTACTTCCCCCTTTAAAGTTGCCATGTACTCTCTCAATTTTGAACCCTGTAGTTGAGAAAATTGCTCTCATTACTTTGCTCACACTGTTATCTCATTCATTCATTCACTCATTCATTCATTTATTTATTCATCTAACATTTAACATTACTTGAAGTTCACTGTGCATAAGGCACTATGCTTGATGTGTTAATCACGGTGAGTCAAAAAAGAAAAAAAAAGAATGCTGATAAACTCACGGTGATTAGAGAGTGTAATGAAAAATACGCATACAAAAACATCGATAGGGAACTGCCAGAAATTCAAGCTGGATTCAGAAGAGGACGTGGAACAAGGGATACTATTGCTGCTGTCAGATGGCTCTTGTCAGAAAGCAGAGGATTCCAATTGAATCTTCGCAGTCTTCAGACTTCTTGTTTGTTGGGTTTAGCTATTTTCTGTCCATACCTAAATGATTGTTATACTTCCTAACTCTAATTGTACATTAGTGGTGCATTTTTCATGATTATCACATAATCTGTATTATGCAAAGTCTTCCTCTTTGTGACTCTGTTCCTTTATAGTCAATTATCTAAACAGTCCTCCATGGTAGAGGGTTGAGGGACAGAGAAAAAGAGGACAAACCTCAACAAGATGGATTGACACAGTGGCTGCAACAATGGGCTTAAGCATAACAACAATTGTGAGGATGAAAAAAAGCAAGGCAGTGTTTTATTCTGTTCTAAGTATAGTTGCTATGAGTTGGAACTGACAAGATGGCACCTAACAACAAAGGCAACATCTAAAAAGTCTTCACAATAAATCCCTTAAGTTATGTCATATATGCACACATGTACGATTCTTTTAGTCTCCCGACTGGCTTCCCATTTTACTCAGAATTGAATCCAAATTTCTTACTATTACTTTTAGGGTCTTTAAATATTTTTCCATTTTGCTACTTTTCTGACTCTACTCTAACTACTTTTCTGATGCCATCTAATATCTACTTACCTAAGTTCGTTCTGTTCCAGTCACACTGATGTCCTTGCCATCCCTCAAACCTGCCAAATTTCATTCTCCTCCTAGACCTGGGTTTCTACCCAGGTATTCAATGAGTTCATTTTTTATTCCATTCAGTTTTCCTCTCAATTATTATTTAGCACAAAGGCCTTTTCCAGTTACTCTGCTTAACATTTGTTGTTGCTGTTTTGTGCCATCCAGTGGAATACTCATAGCAGACAAAGTAGAACTACCCCATAGGGATTCCTTGGCTGTAATCTGTAAGGGAGTAGATCTCCAGGAATTTTCTCCCACAAAACAGCTGTGTGGGTTTGAACTGCTGACAAATCAGTTAGCAGCAGAGTGCTTAGCCTTTGCTCCACCGGGACTCTCCATTTATATTCTCCATTTCCTTACGCTGCTTTATTTTTTCTTCACGATACATATCATTATCTGACGCATTTTCTATTACTTTTTTTTAGTTCCCCCAACTAGAACATAAGATCCATTAAAGATCATTCTCTTTCTGTTCACTGTGATATTTCAAGCATTTAGAATGATGTCAGGTAAATAGTCAATGCTAAATAAATATATTTAAAATAAATTAATGAATCAATGCTGTCTGTTGTTTTATGATATATGCATGTGATAAGATTGCCTTTTCTTTACTACTCATTTTAAGGTATCATTGCATTAAGCAATTTAATTATTTTACTATCCACTAGCATAGTATAGATTATATATGTGTGATAATTATGACCCTATTTAATTGTCTAAGATAAGTTTCTAACTTGATTAAAGAATGCATCATCCAAGTTGAGGTTTCTCAAATTTAAAAAAAGAAAAGGGTTTTCCTGACTTCTATGCTTGCTTGTTTGGGTTCTTCTTGAGTGGTATATAAACCAATTTTATTCAACATGAAACCACAAAGTTCAGGAATGAATAAAACAGAACTAAAGAAGAATACAATCTAGTTCAGAAAACTCCTAAAAAAAACAACTTTTAGTACATTTGTGCTACTTAATATCTTACCTATTTGAAAATTTCTTAAAAAACAACCCTTGTAATTAGAAAGGGTAGGAAGGGGAGGTGGATGCGAAATTAAAAACAAAACAAAACTTCTACCCTGTATGAAATGGTCATTACATGAAACTCCAGACTCCCTGTAAAAAAAAAAAAAAAAAAATTGTGCCTTTCACAGAAAAAGTAAAGACATATGAAAACACACCAAAGGCAAATAATAAAGTTAAAATGTATATACTTAGAGTCTGGATTTAGAATACTATCTATCTTTTCCAGATATTACACAAAAAAGAATAATATATGTGAAACCATTTGGATGACTAAAATATATGCCACATAGCGTGTTTGCTTCATATTAATTTATATTGTTGATATTTTGTTTACACATTAAATTCTCTAAAACTGATCAAAAGTACACTTCCGGAGGTGGAGACTAAGGGGTGCTTTGCTGTCTCTCTATAGAGACCTGGTGGCACAGTGTTTAAGAGGTCAGGCTGCTAACCAGAAGGCTGGCAATTTGAGTGCACCAGCTGCTTCTTGGAAGCCCTATGGGGCGGTAATACTCTCTCCTCTGGGGTTGCTATGAGTCGAAATCGACTCAATGGCAACAGGTTGGGTTTGATTTTTTGCTGTCTCTCTACCTCTGTATACTAAATAAGCTCACTATTTATTTGTTTTTAAATTACCATATATTAGTATCATATTAATATTGATATAATAATTACATTAATTAAAAATGAACAAAGCTATATTAATATTTAATTTGTTAAATATTAATTCTATTAATTTTATCCATGTAATAAAATGCATTAACATAATAAAATATAATGACATGTAATGTTATATTAATAATGCTATTAAAATGCTATTACTTATAATTAATTAATTAATTATAAATTTTATTTATTTAGTAGTAGTAGTAGTAAAGGGGGAGCCCTGGTGGTGCAGTGGGTAAGCACTTGACTGCTAAAAGAAACGTGGGTGGTGCAAACTAACCAGCCATTTCCCAGGAGAAGATGTGGCCATTTGCTTCTGTAAAGATCAAAGCCTTGGAAATCCTGTGTACAACAGAACTAAACACTGCCTGTTCCTGCCTCATCCTCACCATCGTTGTTATGCTTGAGCCCGTTGTTGCACACACGCTGTCAATCAATCTTGCTGAAGGTCTTCCTCTTTTTAGCTGTCCTTCTACTCTACCAAACATGATGTCCTTCTCCAGGGGCTAATCACCCCTGATAACATGTCTGAAGTATGTGAGACAAACTGTCATCCTCATTCCTTCTAAGGAACATTATGGTTGTATTTCTTCCAAGACCAATGTGTTCGTTCTTTTGGCAGTTCATGGCGTATTCCATATTATTTGCCAACACCACATTTCAAAGGCGTCAATTCTTCTTTGGTCTTCCTTATTCATCGTCCAGATTTCCCATGCATATGTGGTCATTGACAACACCACAGCTTGAGTCATGTGCACCTTGGTCTTCAAGGTGACGCTTTTGCTTTTCATCACTTTAAAGAGGTCTTTTGAAGCAGATTTGTCCAATGCAATGCATCTTTTGATTTCTTGACTCCTGCTTCCATGAATGTCGATTGCGTATCCAAGTAAAATGAAATTCTAGACAACTTCAACCTTTTCTCCATTCATCATGATGTTTCATATTGGTCCAGTTGTGAGGATTTTTTTTTTTTTTTTTTGCCTTTATGTTGAGGTGTAATCCATACTGAAGGCTGTAGTCTTTGATTTTCATCAGTAAGTGCTTCAAGTTCTCTTCACTTTCAACAAGCAGGGTTGTATCATCTGCATATTTCAGGTCATTAATGAGTATTCCTCCAAACCTGATGTCCCGTTTTTCTTCATATAGACCAGCTTCTCAGATTATTTGTAAAGCATACAGATTGAATAAGTATGGTAAAAGGTTACAACCCTGAAACACACCTTTCCTGACTTTAAACCAGGCAGTATCCCCTTGTTCTGTTCCAATGACTGCCTTTTGATCTATGTAAAGGTTCCTCATTAACACAATTAAGTGTTCTGGAATTCCCTTTCTTTGGAATATTTCCTATAATTTGATATGATCCACACAGTCTAATGCCTTTGCATAGTCAATAAAACACAGGTAAACATTTTTCTGGTATTCTCTGCTTTTAGCCAGGATCCATTTGACATCAGCAATGATATCCCTGGTTCCACATCTTCTTCTGAATCTGGCTCGAATTTCTTGCAGTTTTCTGTCAATAGACTGTTGCAACCACTTTTGAATGATCTTCAGCAAAATTTTACTTGCCTATGATATTGTTCAATAATTTCTGCATTTGGTTGGATCATCTTTCTTGGGAACAGGCATAAATATGGATCTCTTCCAGTTGGTTGGCCAGGTAGCTGTCTTCCAAATTTCTCGGCATAGATGAGTGAGCACTTCCGGTGCTGCATCCATTTGTTGAAACAGCTCATTTTGTATTCTGTCAGTTCCTGGAGACTTGCTTTTTGCCAATGCCCTCAGTCCAACTTGGACTTCTTCCTTCAGTAACATCAGTTCCTGATCATTTGCTAAGTCCTGAAATGGTTGAATCCAGACCAATTCTTTTTGGTATGGTGACTCTGTATATACCTCCCACCTTCTTTTGATGCTTCCTGTGTCTTTTATATTTTCCCCACAGGATGCTTTAGTATTGGAACTTGAGGCTTGAATTTTTTCTTCAGTTCTTTCAGCTTGATTTTCTATCTCCAGGTTTTAGCGTTTGTCGTTATAATACTTTACTTTGTCTTCTCCAGACACCCTTTGATACCTTCAATTTAGCTCTTTTAGTTCTTCATTTCTTCCTTTCTTTTCACCTACTCTACTTTCAAGAGCAAGTTTCAGTCTTTTCTGACATCCATTTTGTTCTTTTCTTTTCTCCCTGTCTTTTTAATGACCTATTGCTTTCTTCAGGTATGATGTCTTTCCACAACTTACCTGGTCTTCAATCATTGGTGTTCAATGGGTCAAATCTGTTCTTGAGATGGCCTGTAAATTCCAGTGGGATATGCTCAAGGTCTTACTTTGACACTTGTGGACTTGTCCTAATTTTCTTCAGTTTCAATTTGAACTTACATATGAGCAATTGATGGTCTGTTCTGAAGTCTGCACCTGGCCTTTTTCTGATTGATGATATTGAGCTTTTCCATCAACTCTTTCCACAGATGTAGTCCATTTTATCCCTGGTTATTCTTTCTGGCGAGGTCCAATGTATAGTTGCTGTTTATGTTGGTGAAAAAAGATATTTGCAGTGAAGAAGTCGTTGGTCTTGCAAAATTTTATCATGGGATCTCCAGCATTGTTTCTATCATCAAAGCCACTTTTCCAACTTCTAATCCTTCTTCTTTGTCTCCAGCTTCTGAATTATAATCACCAATAATTATCAATGCATTCTGATTTCAGACTGCAGAATTTGGTAAAAATTTCCAATTTCTTCGTCTTTGGCCTTAGTGGTTGGTGCGTAAGTTTGAATAATAGACGTATTAACTGCTCTTCCTTGTAGGTGTGTATGGGTATTATCTTATCACTGACAGCATTGTGCTTCAGGATAGATCTTGAAATGTTCTTTTTGATGATGAATGTAATGCCATTCCTCTTCAATTTGTCACTCCCCACACAATAGACATTTGATCCTCTGATTCAAAATGGCCAATATCAGTCCATTTCAACTCACTAATGCCTAGTATATTTATGTTTATGCATTCCATTTCATTTTTGACATTTTCCAATTTTCCTAGATTTGTACTTCCCACATTCCACATTCCAGTTATTAATGAATGGTTACAACTGTTTCTTCTCATTTTGAGTAAAGCCACATAGCAAATGAAGGTCCCACAAGCTTGACTCCAACGACTTCATTAAGGTAGACTCTACTTTGAGGAGGCAGCTCTTCCCCAGTCTATTGAGATTGTCTTCCAACCTGAGGGGTCCATCTTCTGGCACTATCTCAGACAGTGTTTCGCTGCTATTCATGAGGTTTTCACTGGCTAATTCTTTACAGAAGTAGACTGCTGGATCCTTCTTTCTAGTCTGTCTTAGTCTGGAAGCTCAGCTGAAACCTGTCTGCCATGGGTGATCCTGCTGTTGTTTGAGTACCAGTGGCATAGCTTCCAGTATCACAGCAACATACAAGCCCCCACAGTATGACAAACTGACAGAAGCATGGGGGATTTAAGCAATACTTCATAAAATATTCCCACAAATAGAAAAGGAAAATAAAATACTTTCCAGAGAGAGGGTAGAAAAGACAGTGAGGGAAAATACCTGACTCTGTGGGAAAAAAAAAAAAAAAAATTTTTTTTTTTTTTTTTTTTTGTGGAAAGGTAGACAAAAATAATACATTCTATCTTCTGAAAAGGAAGGCTAATTCAGTGATCCTGGGGGATTTAGATTTTCTGTGGAAAATAATTTGGAAAAGTTAGCAGGGGCAGATTTTAAGGGGCTCTATAATGTCATATGTAATTAAAATGCCAAAGATTAATCATGTGAGTATTAACCCTACTTTTTATATTAATTGAGCTAATTCAGAGTGTTCCATTATTATACATTAATCCATCAAAAGTAAATATCATTATTGACAGAAAAAAAGAATATTGTTTATAATGATTAAATCTTGTTCTAAGTACAAGCAGCCTTCCAGTATAATACAAACTGGTTATTACTGATTTGCTAATTGGTGGTAAAATCTATCATTCCTAAATAACCAGATAAATGTAGGTACAAATAAAATCTACATATAGTAAAAACTCAAAAAAATGAAATATGAAATAGACATGTGAGCTACTTCTTGATGAAAAAATAGCTTTTAAAAATAGGATAAAGGGATAAAATAGCTCTTGTGTTACCCTACAGTTTATAAAGTAGTTCTTGAATACCACTTAATCCTCTTTCAATCAGTGCCTTGAATTTAGTGGAACAATTTGAGAAGTTTATGCTGGGACTTAACCTACGTCTAATCATCAGCTCACCTTATTCAATACCTTATAAATTACTTCAGTGCACATCTGAGACTCCAAGTCTCATTGCAGAATTGTCAAATGCTAGTTATTATTTTGTCCCTATCACACAAAGACAAGCATATATCCTTCATAGAGGGAAACGTTCAGGGATATAGATATCAACCAGTTGCAAAGTAATTGAAGGTGGCTAACTTTTTTTTTTTTAACAAGGCATTTTGTTGTTGTCATTATTATATGTAAAATGTAAAATAAAATTTTATGCTTTATAAATAATGCAAATAAAATATGGAAATTTTCATCACAGAAACATAATAAGTTTTTAAAAGATTATCAAACAAATTAACATTGAGCATTAACATTAAGAAAACAACTGTAATAAGCAATAGGGAAAAAGCAAGTACATAGATAACAAAGTGCCTTCAAGGGGTTTATAATTAGTAAGACGTATTTCAAGAGCTAATTACAATGAATAAAAATGGCAGATAAATATGACATTCACTTTAAGGGAAGAATCATGATAACTTCATGACTTACTGACCATCTTCAGAGATGAAGGGAATGTCAAAAATAACTGATATACATTTAGTCTGAGTGTAGGGAAAGTAAACAAATTGAGTATAATATGGGGAATGGCCTTAATTGGAATAACTGTTGAAAGCACAGCCACGTGAATAGAATTGGTGGTAAGATAACCTGGAGAGTAAAAAGTTCATGGAAAATAATCTTTCAAGAAAGCCAAAAGAGACCATTTTTGAATCAAGAGTCTCTACTCTCTACATATACATTACATATTACATGAGCAAAAGAAAAACCCAAAAAACAGTGAACTCTATATTTACTGCTTTGAATAGTTTATGTAATTCAGGAATTTACCTCTTTATTCTACCCACTGCTATCAAGTCAATCTCAATTCATAGTGACCCTCTAGGACAGAGTAGAACTGCCCCATAAGGTTTCCAAGGCTGTAAATCTTTAAGGAAGCAGTCTGCCATATCTTTCTCCCTTGGAGCAGTTGGTGGTTTGAAACACCCAACCTTTTGGTTAACAGCAAAGTGCTTAGCCACTGTACCACCAGGGCTCTTTTACAAGGTCTATTCTAAAAGCCTGAAGTTAACTTGTAATGTTTATGTGACATGTGATAGCCTGCATTATTTTGCCATGATACTTCAATTATAAACTTCAAATGGCAGAAAAAATTACTTGTAGAGCTGAATTTAACAAGGGCCGGTGGAGACATCTCTTCTCTGAAGCACCTCACAAATAAAGCCTGGTTTTAACAGAGGAGCTATAAAAGAAATGTGGGTGAGTTCTTATGTCATTTGTAAATCAGAAGTCAGGAATAAATATGGACAAGTAGCTATTTAATTAATTTTAAGGAAATTGTAAAAACAAACTAAAGTTAGTATTAAAAAAAAAGTTATGATCAAATTGATTCTGACCCATAACGACCCTATAGGACAGAGAACTTCCCCATAGGGTTTCCAAGGAGTACCTGGTGTATTCAAACTGCCAACCTTTTGGTTAGCAGCAGTAGCTCTTAAGCACTACTGCACCAGGGTTTACTGCTTATTAAAATTAAGTGTAAACCAAAATAATATATTAATTAGGACTGGCTAAGCTATTTATTGACTCTCTAGGTGTTTTTTTTTTTTTTAGGTGGTGAAAATGATTAGCTTGATAGGTTGATAACTGAAAGGTTGGAGGTTGGAGTCTACTTAGAAGAACCTTGAAGAAAGGCAAGGAATCTACTTCTGAAAAATCAGCCATTAAAAACTCAATGGAACACAACTTTGCTCTGACACACATAGGGTCATCATCAGTCAGAATAAGTAAATGCGTCTTTTATGCTCACATTGGTTCTCATTGGCCAGAAATAATTGAATAGCCCTCCCTGTTACAAAGTACATGCAAATGTCTATTGTCCTTATAGCTGAATGGAGAGGAACATCTGATATCATTGAATATAATTAATATTTGCCAGTAAGATCACACTGAAATGTACTCAAGAATATTCTCAATCTTCATGCTATTAGCATTCAGTTCATTAATTTTCTTTCCATGAACACTGTTTACATAAAAGTTATTTTTCCCAATATATGAAACATAATTTGGGATATTTTCTTCAGAGTGTCTGATCAACATGAACTTCTTGCAATGATAATTTCTGCCGGGGGGGGGGGAAGTGAGGTAAAGGGAGTCTTCTAGAACTTTCTAAAAATTACTTTTGTTATTGTTGTTGTTAGGTGCCATCGAGTTGGTTCTGACCCATGGCGACCGCATATAGAACAGAAAGAAACACTGCCCAGTCCTGAGCCATCCTCAGAATTGTTACACTTGAGCCCATTGTTGCAGACACTGTCCCATTTCATCTCTTTGAGGGGCTTCTTCTTTTTTGCTGGCCCTCTACTTTACCAAGCATGATGTCCTTTTCCAGGGACTGATCCCTCTTGATAACATGTCCAAAGTAATTGAGACATAATCTCCCAATCCTTGCTTCTAAGGACCATTCTGGCTGTACTTCTTCCAAGACATATTTGTTCATTTTTTTTGGAAGTCCAAAGTATATCCAATATTCTAGGCCAATAACATAATTTACAGGCATCAGTTCTTCAGTTTTCCTTATTCATTGTCTAGCTTTCCAGTGCATGTGAAGCGATTGAAAATCCCATGGTTTGAGTCAGGCATGCCTTAGTCTTCTAGGTAACATCTTTGCTTTTTAACGCTTTGAAGAGGTCTTTTACAGCAGATTTGCCCAATGGAACAGGTCTTTTGATTTCCTGACTGCGGCTTCCATGAGTGTTGATTGTAGATCCAAATAAAATGAAATCTTTCACAACTTCAATCTTTTTTCCATTTATCATGATGATGCTTATTGATCCAGGTGTGAGGATTTTTTTTTTTTTTTTTTTATGTTGAGGCGTAATCCATACTGAAGCCTGAGGTCTTTGACCTTCATTACTAAATGTTTCAAGTCCTCTTCACTTTCAGCAAGCAAGGTTGTGTCATCTGCATAAAACAGGTTGTTAATGAGTCTTCCTTCAATCCTGATGCCCCATTCTTCTTCATATAGTCCAGCTTCTTGGATTATTTTCTCAGCATACAGATTGAATAAGTATGGTGAAAGGATACAACCCTGAAGCACACCTTTCCTGACTTTAATCCACACAGTATCCCCTTGTTCTTTCAAAGTAATGCCTCTTGATCCACATACAGCTTCCTCATAGCACGATTAAGTGTTCTGGAATTCCCATTCTTTGCAATGTTATACATAATTTGTTATGATCCACAGAGTGTAATGCCTTTGCATAGTCAATAAAACACAGCTAAACCTCTTTCTGGTATTTTCTGCTTTCAGCCAGGATCATCTGATATCAACAATGATATC
Organism: Loxodonta africana; assembly: GCF_030014295.1. Lineage (NCBI taxonomy): Eukaryota > Metazoa > Chordata > Mammalia > Proboscidea > Elephantidae > Loxodonta > Loxodonta africana. The sequence goes on from NC_087346.1 coordinate 129,920,862, forward strand.
CCTGGTTCCAAGTCCTCTTCTGAATCTAGCTTAGTCTTGCACCATCCAGAAAATCATTTCTACATTTGAACCTATTGTTGTAGCCACTGTGTCAAGTCATCTCGTTAAGAGAACATTAGAAACGTAGAATAAGTCATTAAGTAACAGAATACCACCAGATCGAGTCAGAGAACAGAAGTCATTGAGAAGTTGGTTCAGTTGATGTATTAGTTATCTATTGCTGATATAAAAATTACCACACATGTAGTGTGTGAAAACTACAGAAATTTCTTATCTCACAGTTCTTTAGGTTGGAAGCTGGTAGGCTCTTCTGGTTTCTTTGCCTGAATTTCTGGCAGTTCCCTGTGGATGTACTGCTGCAGGCACTTTTGAATGATCCTCAGCAAAATTTTACAATCAGGTTCCTACTTGCTTTTCATTATTAACCAATTATCCCCCCTATCAATTATTCTCCAATCACATTGGCTTTCTCTAACTGTGACTGTGCCAAGCACCTTCCATCTCAAGACACAGTATTATTTTTTTTGTTCTTAGTAATATTTTCTCTCATAAATTTGTTTACTCAATTACGTTTGAATCTTCATATATCAAATTAAAGTTTCAATATCACTTTATTGATAAGTTTTTGTAATCTCTCTAGCCTGTCTTGACACAAAATCGCTTGGTTTCAAAACATGTTACAAAAGTGAAATTTTTTTTTTTTTTCATTACAGCTTGTAAGTGTTCTTCTCTTTCATATCTGCCTTACCCCTGCATTAAAACTCCATGAAAGCAGGGATATGTTTACTCTCGTATCCCTGTCACCTATTACTGTGGGCATTCCACAAATACATGTTTATTTCAACATGAACAAATTAAAATTATTTAATTTACATATTAGTTACTGTAATATGCCATGTAAGTTGGGTTATTTAATCTCGAACCAACATAATATACTAATTTTCTCCCACAATTCACAGATGACTATAACCTCTTCTCACCATTGTATCAAGAAAGGTAAAAAATGTCTCTGAATTCTGAGTATGTAAAACAATCTCAATCACATATCTGTTTTAATATATACGCATGTAAATGTACAAGAATCTGGGGAAAAGAAAGGATGGAGGAGGAGGGGAGAAGAAAAGAAAGTAGAGGGAGAGAAGAGGGGAAGGGGAAAAAGAAGGGAAAGGAAAGGGGGGAAGGAGAGAAAGAGGAGAAGTAGGAGAAGAGGAGAGAAGGAAGAGGAGGAGGAGAAAAAGAAGGAGGAGGAGAAGGAGAAAAAGAAGGAGGAGGAGAGGGAGGAGAAAAAGAAGAAAAGAGGAAAAGCAGTGGCCCCTACATGCCTCAGTGTCCATCATATCTATGTTCACTGAAAAGAACACTCAACTCAGAATGGACTCCATTTCTTCCACATTCAGGGCAGGAAGTGAGTTTACAATAAAATGTTCCCACTTTCGATCTGTGAGTTTTCTGCTTGTTTCCTTTGATTGTGGCCATATTCCAGAATCCTTTTGGATAGCCAGTGCTGGCTAGACTCCCAGGATTGGATCCCAGCCCAGGTCTATCTGTTTGTCTGTGGAATACTCCTCTGAGAGTTTTTATTAAGAAATTGGAGTACTCTAGAGAGTACAACGGCACTTAGGATTTTAGGTATTATCAGTAGTGTATGCAATTAGAATACTGTGTTTCCCAAAGTATTTCCTAGAATAAGAAAGTGAATGCCAGAAATTTAAGTATATAGGATTTCCACTTAGGGTAGCGATATAGAAGAACAAAGTGATATATATAAACATTATATTAAAATATATATATATATATTTATTTAAGAAAATAAGAATAGTTCCAGCATAATAAATAATAAACAGTGGTAGATGACAGGACATGGCTTGGAAGCAGAGCAAGAAGAGGCATACAGAACTTTGTTGTTGTTTGTTGTTAAGTGCCATTAAGTCTGTTGTGACTCATAGCAACCCTAGTGACCCTAAGTACAACAGACAAAACACTGCTTAGTCTTGCACCATCCAGAAAATCATTGCTACATTTGAACCTATCGTTGTAGCCACTGTGTCAAGTCATCTCGTTAAGAGAACATTAGAAACGTAGAATAAGTCATTAAGTAACAGAATACCACCAGATCGTGTCAGAGAACAGAAGTCATTGAGAAGTTGGTTCAGTTGATGTATTAGTTATCTATTGCTGATATAAAAATTACCACACATGTAGTGTGTGAAAACTACAGAAATTTCTTATCTCACAGTTCTTTAGGTTGGAAGCTGGTAGGCTCTTCTGGTTTCTTTGCCTGAAGTCTCAAAACACCAGAATCACAGTGTCAGCTGAGCTTGTCTGGAGACTCTAGGGGGTGAACCACTACGGGATCATTCAGGCTGTTGGTTGAATTCAGGTTCATTCTATTGGAAAACCTATTTACTTCTTGGTTCTAGGCCCCAGGGGTCATTGTCAGCTGCTAGAGGCTGCCTGTATTCCCTGGCGCATGGCCTCCTTTGTCTTTAAAGCTAGAAATGGCAGATGGAGTCCTCACAATTAAGACGGCACCTGCCTGTTCTTATCCTACATCTCTCTAAATCTCTCTGAATCTAGCTGAAATGTTTCCACTTTTAAAGGCCCATGTAATTAGATTTGTGTTAACCTGGTTAAATCAGGATAATCTCCCCATCTCAAGATTTGTAAACTTAATTATTATCTACCAATTCCCTTTTGCCATGTAAACTAACATATTCACAAATTTCAGGGACTAGGTTGTGGATATTTTTGGTAGATTATTTTTAGCCCACATTAAGCTTTATTGCTGTTGTTAGGCGCCATTGAGTTTTATTTCTGATTCATAATGACCCTATGCACAACAGAACGAAACACTGCCCGGTCCTGTACCATCCTCACAATTGTTGCTATGCTTGAGCTCATTGTTGCAGCCACAGTGTCAGTCCATCTCATTGAAGGTCTTCCTCTTTTTCTTTGACCCTCTACTTTACCAAGCATGATATTCTTCTCCAGGGACTGATCCCTCCTGATAACATGTCCAAAGTATGTGAGAAGCAGCCTTGCCATCCTTGCTTCTAAGGAGCGTTCTGGTTGAACTTCTTCCAAGACACACATTAAGCTAGTAGACAGATTTTGTGCAACCATACATCTATTCTTTAGAAATCAAGAATGAAAAGTGGATTAGAAATGCTGTCAGAATGAACTACATTACAATTGTGCTGTAAACTGAACCATCTCCTTTTCACCAGTGCAACTGTAAAACCAAGATAGATGCCCAGAGATTTAGTCCAGTACTGTGATGTTTCAATGCATTATTGAGAAATGCATAGAAAATAAAATGTTTCTGAAAGAAAATGAATCACCAGGAGCAAGTCAATCTAATACTTCCTACATTTTGTTGGGTTAAAAATATTATACATTACATAATCTGATCAAAAATATGACCCACTCTCAACAGATATTGGTGATAGTTGTACAATATTATTAATGTAATTGATGCCACTAAATTGTATACAAGAAAACATTAAAGTGGTAAATGTTGTGTTATGTATATTTTTACAACAATTAAAAGAAAAATAAAGATGGCCTTCTCTGAAGATATGTAATATGTCTCTTCTGGAATATCTTCTTCAATGGTTTTAAGGTTTATTAAGAACTGAACTAGAATGAAATTGTGCTACCTGTTTAGAGTTGCTTTGGAAGACCTGAGTTCCACTGGAGATGTACACTTTTTTTCTTCTGATTTCTATTGTATCTCAACAAAATGGCAATGGTGATATCTTCACTTAATATATTTCATAACCTGTGAATTTCATGCAGATTTCTTTCCCATCTCCATCTCAAAAGGCACACCAGAGTTCTTCAAGGGAAATGCTGAGCTAATGGATCTGTTCTTAATGACAGATAATGTGATAAAACCATGCATTTTGGCAAGAACCAGGATTGTTCTTTGTGGTACATCTAGGTCCCTCGTTACAAAAGGGACTGAGTAAATGAACACTCCTTTGGCAGTATGTGCAATGTCCAGCTACCTGCAAAATCCTTTTTGGCACACTGAGATACTGCTGTATTCTCCACTTGTCTATTTTAGGAAGTCCATAAACACAGTTTGGCTTATTTATTAGAGTTCAAAAACCTGGCAAAGTACATCATGGTAGCTCTTTTTCATCTGCTGTGTTGACACAAAGATCAGTGACCCTTTCTGAATGATCGAGACTTTGACAGCTTAATTTCTGTGTCATGAGTTGCTAAGGTAACACTATTTTTGTGAATTCTACAGCTAATAAATCCTTAAGAAATGCCTTCCATTTTTAGTAATGAAAATAATTTACCGTTCAAGTTTAAAGATTTATTTCTTGGTTCACTTTCCATTCACTGAGGAAATTCACTCTACCTGTCAGCTATTGTCTTTTTTCATGGAATACCTGACTCAACCTGGGCAAAAAGAGACTTAAAACACAATGGGTTATGAAATGGAAAGGAAATAATCTCTCTCAAACAAGAAAATGCAGGGAAATCTTTCTCGTAGCTGTGTTATTCTTTGAGATGAGCAGACAAAAGTAAAGTTTTCAAGGCCACTTTTAGCTTTGGAGGATATATACATTCTTAAAGTCTGGTATGATTCTCAGTTTATATTGGCATATACATCTAATAAAGTAATACATTAATTATCTATTACTGTGTAACAATTTTTTTTTTTAAAGTCTGGTATGATTTTCAGTTTATATTGGCATATACATCTAATAAAGTAATGCATTAATTATCTATTACTGTGTAACAAATTATTGCAAACTTAGCAAATTAAAATAATACAGTTTCTATAGGTCAGATGTCCAAGCATCTTTAAATTGGGTTCACTGCTCAGGGTCTCAAGAGCAGAAATCAAGGTGTCAGTTGAACTACTTTTCTTTCTAGGCTCAAGTCCTCTTTCAAGCTCATGTGGTTGTTGACAAAATTCAGTTGCTTGTGTTTGTTTAGACCAAGGCCCTCTTTTTCCCAACCAGGAAAAAAAAAATAATAATAATACCAAATACACTTTGGTGATTGGTTGAAACTATTTTAAAGAATGAAATCCTATAATATTTTCATTTGCAAAAGTCCTTATTGTGATTCTATTGTCTTAAGCTCATAAAAAAGAAAAAAAAAGTTCTAGGACATTTCTCTGCTGATCGGCTAATAATAGAGGCAGACGTTTGGCCTGTCAGACTTGTATATTAATATTAAACTAGCAGTAATAATAGCATCTTTATGTATAACATCTTTTTGATACATTTGAAAGAATTATCTGCTACAACGATGAACTTTTAAAATATGACCATTCCTATGAAATATTTTCATTTTAATCCCTAGGAAAATATTCTAACTTTTAGGTATTAAATTTCTGATTTTTATTATATGTTACTAATTCGCATGACATTACGTGAACTGTAAGTTTAAAGTAAACATGTATCTTGAGAAACGTATGATAAGAACAGGTCATTTCCTTTTTTTTTTTTTTTTAGAATTTAGATGCTCTGTTAAATTAAAAAAAAAAAAAAAGGTTAGCCATGTAAATCCAGGGAAATTTATATGATGAAGGTAAACCTAGGAAGAGAAATTAATCATTTTTTACAGGCAGTGAGCAGTTTTATGCCAAGAATTCAGAATGGAGTCATGTAAGTGGATCCCAAATCTGCAAGTTAATTACCCATCAAACACTAACTACCAAAACGGACTAAGAACGGAGTCATAAGAAATATTAAAAGAAGCAAGGAAATACTCTGCAAATCTTTCTTATACAGGGAAATTAAATAAGCACACTTTGGTAAAAATATCTAAAATATCACAGAAATGAAACTCAATTGTAAGTAAATTTTACATAAAACATATTTTCTAAAACTTTCTACTTGTGCATACGTAGTAAAGACTCAATAAAGAAAACTAATTTGCAGTTTAACATGTTGATAAAATCCAACACCTATATACTGAAAACAGATTTCTTCAGTTCCAAAGATTTTTCTTTTCTTGTGTTCTAACTTTCTCAGCTGATATCATCACCATCTGCTTTGTCATACTCAACTACCTATTGCACATTCAGAAACGTGGCTTGAATCTATTTCTGCCTTTGGCCTTCATTTCAATCTTCTATTGAGTCTTTCAAAAACATGTGAATCAGATGAACCTATGGAAAAAGTTAATAAACACATGGTCATGTCTACCCCCTATGATCCTGATTCAGAAAGACTGTACTAGAGCCCAGGCATTTATATCGTCAAAAAACCTCACGTGTAATTCTAATTAGGCCTTCTGGTGGAAAACTTACAGGTTTTCTGGCTTTGACTATTGATATGTATTCCTGAGTGACTTCAATTTTAATAATTTATTTCCATATTACCATATGTCAGGTACAATGCTTCAGATTACCCATCCTTAGAAATTAGGATTATGTTACCTCTCCATTTAAATTTTTTATATTATCCCGTTTCTTAAGTGATAGTTAGAACTCCTAAACATGATACTCAAGACTTATAGAAATGCATTGTTAATAGACTCATCTTCAAGTAATTGTAGCCTTTGTTCAAGCAGCATTGAATTTTCTAATTTGAATGGCATGGTAGGCACTTTTATGCTCTTATGACTTTTTTTCATACTCTCATACAAGTTTTTTTTTTTTTCACATTCCCAAACTATTATCTGCCACTTTCTTTGCCTATGAAACTTTCTACTCACCTTCTAAGAAGTACTAATGTGGTAACTTTAAAACGACATCTTACCTTATTGCACAGAGTTAGTTGATCACTCCTCTGTGATCCCACCAAGGTATCCTGTACTTTGATAAAGTACTTATCATGTATTGGCAAGTCTGTCTTTTGTACCAAACGGGCACTCTTCAAAAACATAGGCAACAAGAGTAGCGGAAGGGGACCATGGTTTCAGGGACATCTGAGTCAATTGGCAAAACAAAATATATTAATAAAATATTCTGTATCCCACTTTGGTGAGTGGTGTCTGATGTCTTAAATGCTAGCAAGCGACCATCTAAGACACATCAACTGGCCTCAACCCACCTGGAGCAAAAGAGAATGAAAAAAACCAAAGACACAAGGTAAATATGACCCCAAGAGACAGAAAGGGCCACATAAACAAGAGACTCCATCAGCCTGAGACTGGAAGAACTAGATGGTGCCCAGCTTCCACAGATGACTACTCTGATAGGGAACAGAGAATCCCTTGCAGAGCAGAAGAACAGTGGGATGCAGACCTCAAATTCTCATAAAAAGACCAGACTTAATGGTCTGAATGAGACTGGGGGACCATGGGGGTCATGGTCCCTGGACCCTCTGTTAGCCCAAGACTGTAACCATCTTCAAAGCCAACTCTTCAGACAGGGATTGGACTGGACTATAAGACAGAAAATTATACTGGTGAGGAGTGAGCTTCTTGGCTCATGTAGAAACATGAGATTATGTGGGCAGCTCCTGTCTGGAGGCAAGATGAGAAGGCAGACAGGTATTGGAGCTGGCTGAATAGATAACGGGGAATACAGGGTAGAAAGGAGAAATTTGCTGTCTCATTAGAGGGAGAGCAGCTAGGAGTACTTAGAGAGATGTATATAAGTTTTTGTATGAGATACTGATTTGATTTGTAAACATTCACCTAAAGCACAATAAATACAAAATTAAAAAAAAAGAGTTAGTGAAACTCGGAGGAATGCAATTTTGGTATTTTAAGTATTGTACAAATAATACCTGTTCCTTATTATCTACAGATGTGCTAATAGAACATTTCAAAATGCAAAGCTTGATTTATGGAGAAAAATTATGGAAAAACTTATACTTTTCAGTGAAAGGTATTTCTTACCAAAGAAAACAGGAATATATATCACTATATTTTCTGAGTTAGTATTGGCACTGAAGCATAAAAATTTGAATACTTTCTGTTGAATAATCCATAATATATTTTGTGATTTCTTGCCAGAAGGAGTAGTCTTATTTTTTTTTTTTAATTACAATTATTTTAGTTCTCTATTTGGAATGGTTATTATTACCAATACAAATGCGTGTTAAAAAAGTTTTGATTTAAGAGCTAATTATTATTATTAATTTTTTAATTAACCTCAAGGTTGCCCAAATGCAGAGTTAGCATGCATGTTTGTGTTCTATCACAGGATATGATGTGATAACCTCTCTATGGTTCCTAATTTTTCCCAGCAGCTCCCCGTTCCCCCACTGTGCTAAAATTTGAAGTATAACATTAATACTTTGAGTTAAAGTGTTTTGTTCAAGATGTTCTGGTTAAAATTTTACCAGTCAGAGCAGTGGTACCACTAGAGTTGGTGTCACCTGGTGTGGTAACTCATGGCGTCACCCCCTCCTGGACCTCCTCCCATACCAAACCATACAGAGTCCTTAGTAGTATTTATTATCCATTTTAATCATAGAATATATGCAATAAATATAGCTGTAAAGTGCTTAAATGTAATGTTTCTTAGATTATATGAATACTAACAACAAAATCGTTTGTAAAACTCCCTGAGGGTTGGAATTGCTCTGCTGAAGGCTGTGGGGACCATGGTCTCAGGGAACATCTAGCTCAACTGGAATAACAGTTTATAAAGAAAATGTTCTACATTCCACTTTGCTGAGTAGTGCCTGGGGTCTTAAAAGCCTGTGAGCGGCCACCTAGGATACTCCACCAGTCTCACCCCTTCGGGAACAAGGGAGAATGAAGAAAACTAAAGATAGAAGGGAAAGATTAGTCTAAAGGACTAATGGACCACACCTACCACGACCTCCACCAGACTGAGTCCAGTACAACAAGATGGTGCCCAGCTACCACCACTGACTGCTCTGCAGGGATCGCAATAGATGGTCCTGGACAGAGCTGGAGAACAATGTAGAACAAAATTCTAACTCAAAAAGAGACCAAACTTACTGGCCTGACAGAGACTGGAGAAACCCTGAGAGAATGGCCCCCAGGCACCCTTTCAGGTTAGTAATGAAGTCACTCCTGAGGCTCACCCTTTAGCCAAAGATAGGACAGGCCCATAAAACAAAACAAGACTAGAGGGGTACACCAGCCCAGGGGCAAGGACTAGAAGGCAGGAACGAAAAGGAAAGCTGGTAATAGGGAACCCAAGGTTGAGAAGGGAGAGTGTTGACATGTCATGGAGTTGTTAACCAATGTCATAAAACAAAATGGGTACTAACTGTTTAATGAGAAACTAGTTTGTTCTGTAAACTTTCATCTAAAGTACAATTAAAAAAAGAATAATTAATTTTTTTCTCTATTTAATAAAACCCTATGAAACAGTTCACTTGTAAGACGTGGGTTCAGCAGAAATGAGTTTTTGTTTTGTTTTGTTTTACAATCAGTTACCATAATTAGACAACTGATTGTAATTTATACACTCCAGTCATAGAAAATTCAAATTCAATATTTATTGATCCAAATACTGGTTATTTCTTTTTGTGTGTGTGTGTTTTAAGTGAACATTTACAATTCAAGTCAGTTTCTCATACAAAAACTTATACACACATTGTTATGTGACCCTAGTTGCTCTCCCTGCAATGTGGACAACACATTTCTCATGTCCATTCAATCAGCTCCTGTCCTCCTCTGCCTTCTCAACTCACCTCCAGACAGGAGCTGCCCACATACTGTCATGTGTCTACTAGAGCTAAAAAGCACACTCCTTACCAAAAAATGCTGGTTATTTCTTAAAAAAAAAAAAAAAAAAAAAGGTTTTTATTGAATAGTAAATTCTGGGAAATTTCTCTGGTCCTTGGAAATATTTGCTTTATTCAGAAATGGAAAAGAAAATAATAGACTGTTGCTGCTGTTAGATGCCATCCAGTCAATTTCAACTCATAGTAACCCTTTATACAACAGAACAAACATTGCCTGGTCCTGCACCATCCTCACAATCATTGCTATGTTTGAGCCCATTGTTGCAGCCACTGTGTCAATCCATCTAACTGAGGGTCTTCCTCTTTTTCACCAATCTTCTACATTACCAAGCATGATGTTCTTTTCCAGGGACTGGTTCCTTCTGATAATATGTCCAAAATATCTGAGATGAAGTCTCACAATCTTAGATTCTAAGGAGCATTCTGGCTACAGTCCTTCCAAGACAGATTTATTTATTCTTCTGACAGTTGGTAGTATATTCAATATTCTTCATTTACACCATAACTCAAAGGCATCAATTCTTCTTTAGTCTTCCTTATTCATTGTCCAGCTTTCACACGCATATGAGACAACTGAAAATATCATGACTTGGGTCAGGCGCACCTTTGTCCTCAAAGTGACGTCTTTGCTTTTCAACATTTTACTGAGATCTTTTGCAGCCAATTTGCCAAATGCAATACACCCTTTGATTTCTTGATTACTGCTTCCACGTGTGTTGACGGTAGATCCAATTAAAATGAAACCCTTGACAACTTCACCATTTTTTCTGTTTATTATGATGTTGCTTATTGGTCCACTTGTAAGGATAATAAACTACATTTTTTATAAAAACTTTTAAATCATTTTTATTAGATTTTTCATTCTTCAGAGTGTTTACAATATTTTCATAGGCCTTTATGAAAATATTCCCGGTACTTTATGAATGTTGAAAAATAAAAATGATTACAAAACATATAGATGGTTATTGTATTTAAGTTATTTAAATGTAAATCACTTATAAATGAATCATATGCCTTTATATTTATTCAAATAAATTTAAAATAAAATTTAAAACCCAATGTGTACCTTATTTCACTATATCTTAATAGAATTTGCAAGATCATCTTGATTTCTTTTCAAATACTTTAGTTTTTCAGAAGATACTCACTGTATTAAAATAAAATTTATATAGAGATATGACTGATCCGAGCCAGAAGAAAAATATGTCAGACTTATAGTAAAAGCACAAGTCTGGCCTCTATCATAATGGAATGAATGCAAAATGGATTTTTTTTTTTTTTGCATATTTATCATTTGGCAAGAGGAGCAACCTTCTTGCAAAATTTGGTAGATTCTGTTTCCCTTAGGATCCAACTGTGACCAAAAGCAGTTGATCTGTATTTGAAGAGAGAAACAATAGAAATCGTCACACCCACTCACAGCAAATACATATTCAAGAAATACTGTTTTGAACATAAAAATATACTACTTAAAACATGTATCTCATTTGTTATCAAATATCTTTGTCTTACAGAAACAAAGTCTGCTGTCCTAAACTCACATCCGCTTTTCCCTAAGATGGATACCAGATAGAAATATATTTGAAATCATTTTCATTTCCAGCAATATATTTTCTTCTACAGGTTGACAACAGGGAGGAGAAATAAGCTTTCCAAAGAGCAATGTGACATCCACAAAAGAGTAAAGTTGATACAATTATTAAAGACAGAATCACATTTGAGCATAGATCTTCTGAATCCAACTTTACCTCTGTCTTTTTCTTGAAGCCTTCTCTTTCTTGCAGAAGCTTTCGTTAACTGACAGCTTCCTGGACCACAAGTAACTGGACTGAACAAGACTTTCCAGATCTAGGGTTGTAAGACTGGCTGGTAGTCTTGCATTTTATGGAATTGTGAAAGAATATTTAAGTAGGTTCAACTTTGTTCAAGTGGGAACTGTGCCTACAGGACAATCGTAGCTGAGGCAAACAGGTCTAAAACTTCCAATGAAAAGAGAAAAGCATAGATGGAAGAGTAGAAATGGATATTTTATAATCAGTTAAAAATGTGAAAAGAGGATCCGGGGCCAAGATGGCGGACTAGGTGGACGCTACCGCGGATCCCTCTTGCAACAAAGACTCAGAAAAACAAGGGAATCGATCACATACATAACAATCTACGAACTCTGAACAACAAGCACAGACTTAGAGACGGAAAACGAACAAATACAGGCAGACAGCGACTGTTTTCAGAACTAGGAGCCAGCGCACCAGGCAGGTGACCTTCGGAGCTCGATCTGGGGCAGAGCCCAGGGGGGCAGACGGCACAGAAAGGGGGCCCACCCCTTCCCCCCCGAACCCATCCTGAGAGGAAGTCTAGTAGGTTGGCGCGGGCGGTGTAGGGGCCCAGCCGGAGGGAGAAGCACCCGGGAGGCAGTGACTGATCTGGGAGGGGGGAGAACAGCGTCCCAGCTGGGGTGCCATCCCGCCGGGAGTTAGGCGAGAAGCTGACGGGGCGCGAGCGGGGGGGGGTGTCAACTATATTTCCCTAAAGTGACCCCAGGGCAGGGCCCACACGTTCGTGCGGGAGGACGCACACCCAGTCCGCACATGCGGCGTGGCACACCAGAGGGAGAAATCCCCGGAAGTGTCTGGTCTCAAAGCAGGGAAAGCAGCATCCCAGACGGGGAGCCATTCCGCTGGGATCTGGGCGCGCGCACGCGCGCGGGCGGGGCATGAGCGCAGGGTCCATTTTTATTACCCTGAATTGACCCAGGGGGCAGGACCACCTGGTCGTGCGAGTGACGCCCTCCCAGTTTGCGCGAGAGGTGTGGCACACCGGAAGGAGAAGTCCCCGGGAGGAAGTGATTGGTCCTGAAGCGCAGAAAGTAGCGTCCCAGACGGGGTGCCGTCCTGCCTGGACTTGGGCGCGCGCACGAGCGGGGCGTGAGCGCGAAGTCCATTTTTATTGCCCTGAATTGACCCAGGGGGCGGGCCCACCTGGCTGTGCAGGTGACGCCAACCCAGTTCGCGCAAGAGGTGTGGCGCTCTGGAAGGAGAAGTCCCTGGGAGGAAGTGACTGGTTCCGGAACGGGGAAAGCAGCGTCTCAACCCGGAAGTCATCCCGCTGGGATTTGGGCGCGCGCACGGGCGGGGGGGCGTGACCGCAGGACCCAATTATAATCGCCTGAATAGACCCTGGGGGCGGGCCCACCCATTCGTGCGGGAAACGCCCACCCAGTGCCCACGAGCGGTGCCACACACCGGAGGAAGTCCCCAGGAGGAAGTGACTGGTTTCCGAGCAAGGAAAGCAGTGTCCTAGCCAGGGACCCGTCCAGCCCGGATTTTGGCGAACGGGGACGGAGCGTGAACGTGGTGTTCAGCTCTATATTCTGTGGTGCTACACTCCTAGCTCTCAGATCCCTCCCCCACCCTCCGCAGGCGACCCCATTAACATCCGAATACCCGGAGCCAGAGAGAGAATTCAGATAGGGATCTGACTGCATTTTTTTTTAGCTGACTACTTGGAGAATCTAGTTTCCCAGTTATGGCTCGGAGACAGCAGTCCATATCAAACCACATAAAGAAACAGACCATGACAGCTTCTCCAACCCCCCAAACAAAAGAATCAAAATCTTTCCCAAATGAAGATACAATCCTGGAATTATCAGATACAGAATATAAAAAACTAATTTACAGAATGCTTAAAGATATCACAAATGAAATTAGGATAAATGCAGAAAAAGCCAAGGAACACACTGATAAAACTGTTGAAGAACTCAAAAAGATTATTCAAGAATATAGTGGAAAAATTAACAAGTTGCAAGAATCCATAGAGAGACAACATGTAGAAATCCAAAAGATTAACAATAAAATTACAGAATTTGACAACGCAATAGAAAGTCAGAGGAGCAGACTCGAGCAATTAGAATGTAGACTGGGACTTCTGGAGGACCAGGGAAACAACACCAACATAGCTGAAAAAAAATCAGATAAAAGAATTAAAAAAAATGAAGAAACCCTAAGAATCATGTGGGACTCTATCAAGAAGGATAACTTGCGAGTGATTGGAGTCCCAGAACAGGGAGGGGGGACAGAAAACAGAGAAAATAGTTGAAGAACTCCTGACACAAAACTTCCCTGACATCATGAAAGACGAAAGGATATCTATCCAAGATGCTCATCGAACCCCCTTTAAGATTGATCCAAAAAGAAAAACACCAAGACATATCATCATCAAACTTGCCAAAACCAAAGACAAACAGAAAATTTTAAAAGCAGCCAGGGAGAAAAGAAAGGTTTCCTTCAAGGGATAATCAATAAGAATAAGTTCAGACTACTCAGCAGAAACCATGCAGGCAAGAAGGGAATGGGACGACATATACAGAGCACTGAACGAGAAAAACTGCCAACCAAGGATCATATATCCAGCAAAACTCTCTCTGAAATATGAAGGCGAAATTAAGATATTTACAGATAAGCACAAGTTTAGAGAATTTGCAAAAACTAAACCAAGACTGCAAGAAATGCTAAAGGAGATTGTTTGGCCGGATGACCAATAATATCAGGTACCAGCACAATACAAGGTCACAAAACAGAACGTCCTGATATCAACGCAACTCAAACAGGGAAAGCACAAAAACAAACAAATTAAGACTAATTCTAAAAAATAAATAAATAAACAAAATAATACACACAATAGGAAATCATGGAAATCAATAGATAAACGATCAAAATAATCAAAAAGAGGGACTAAATATAGGAGGCATTGAACTGCCATATGGAGAGTGATACAAGGTGAAATAGAAGGATACAAGTTAGGTTTTTACTTAGAAAAATAGGGGTAAATAAAAAGGTAACCACAAAAAGGAATATCAATCCCATAACTCAAGAAAAAAGCCAAGAAAAACGTAACGACTCAATAAACACAAAGTTAAACATTATGAAAATGAGGATCTCACAAGCTACTAAGAAAAACGTCTCAGCACAAAAAAGCATGTGGAAAAATGAAATGGCCAACAACACACATGAAAAGGCATCAAAATGACAGCACTAAAAACTTACTTATCTATAATTACGCTGAATGTAAATGGACTAAATGCACCAATAAAGAGACAGAGAGTCACAGACTGGATAAAAAAACACGATCCATCTATATGCTGCCTACAAGAGACACACCTTAGACTTAGAGACACAAACAAACTAAAACTCAAAGGATAGAAAAAAATATATCAAGCAAACAATAAGCAAAAAAGAAGAGGAGTAGCAATATTAATTTCTGACAAAATAGACTTTAGACTTAAATCCGCCACAAAGGATAAAGAAGGACACTATATAATGATAAAAGGGACAATTGATCAGGAAGACACAACCATATTAAATATTTACGCACCTAATGACAGGGCTGCAAGATACATAAATCAAATTTTAACAGAATTGAAAAGTGAGATAGACACCTCCACATATATAGTAGGAGACTT
This sequence comes from Loxodonta africana, assembly GCF_030014295.1. Taxonomy (NCBI): domain Eukaryota; kingdom Metazoa; phylum Chordata; class Mammalia; order Proboscidea; family Elephantidae; genus Loxodonta; species Loxodonta africana. Next base: position 129,935,967 of record NC_087346.1, read on the forward strand.
CAACACACCACTTTCGGAGAAGGACAGGACATCCAGTAAGAAGCTCAATAGAGACACAGAAGACCTAATTACAACAATCAACCAACTTGACCTCATTGACTTATACAGAACTCTCCACCCAACTGCTGCAAAATATACTTTTTTTTCTTGCGCACATGGAACATTCTCTAGAATAGACCACATAATAGGGCATAAAACAAATCTTTGCAGAATCCAAAACATCGAAATATTACAAAGCATCTTCTCAGACCACAAGGCAATGAAGCTAGAAATCAATAACAGAAAAACTAGGGAAAAGAAATCAAATACTTGGAAAATGAACAATACCCTCCTGAAAAAAGACTGGGTTATAGAAGACATCAAGGAGGGAATAAGGAAATTCTTAGAAAGCAACGAGAATGAAAATACTTCCTATCAAAACCTCTGGGACACAGCAAAAGCAGTGCTCAGAGGCCAATTTATATCGATAAATGCACACATACAAAAAGAAGAAAGAGCCAAAATCAGAGAACTGTCCCAACAACTTGAACAAATAGAAAGTGAGCAACAAAAGAATCCATCAGGCACCAGAAGAAAACAAATAATAAAAATTAGAGCTGAACTAAATGAATTAGAGAACAGAAAAACAATTGAAAGAATTAACAAAGCCAAAAGCTGGTTCTTTGAAAAAATTAACAAAATTGATAAACCATTGGCTAGACTGACTAAAGAAAAACAGGAAAGGAAACTAATAACCCGAATAAGAAACGAGAAGGACCACATCACAACAGAACCAAATGAAATCAAAGGAATCATATCAGATTACTACATAAAATTGTACTCTAACAAATTTGAAAACCTAGAAGAAATGGATAAATTCTTAGAACAATACTACTTACCTAAACTAACACATTCAGAAGTAGAACAACTAAATAGACCCATAACAAAAAAAGAGATTGAAATGGTAATCAAAAAACTCCCAACAAAAAAGAGTCCTGGCCCAGATGGCTTCACTACAGAGTTCTACCAAACCTTCAGAGAAGACTTAACACCATTACTATTGAAGGTATTTCAAAGTATAGAAAAAGACGGAATACTACCCAACTCATTCTATGAAGCTACCATCTCCCTGATACCAAAACCAGGTAAAGACATTACAAAAAAAGAAAATTTTAGACCTATATCCCTCATGAACATAGATGCAAAAATCCTTAACAAAATTCTAGCCAATAGAATCCAACAACACATCAAAAAAATAATACACCCTGATCAAGTGGGATTTATACCAGGTATGCAAGGCTGGTTTAATATCAGAAAAACCATTAATGTAATCCATCACATAAATAAAACAAAAGATAAAAACCACATGATCTTATCAATAGATGCAGAAAAGGCATTTGACAAAGTTCAACACCCATTTATGATAAAAACTCTAACCAAAATAGGAATTGAAGGAAAATTCCTCAACATAATAAAGGGCATATATGCAAAGCCAACGGCCAATGTCACTCTAAATGGAGAGAACCTGAAAGCATTTCCCTTGAGAACGGGAACCAGACAAGGATGCCCTTTATCACCGCTCTTATTCAACATCGTACTTGAAGTCCTAGCCAGGGCAATTAGGCTAGACAAAGAAATAAAGGGTATCCAGATTGGTAAGGAGGAAGTAAAGCTATCACTATTTGCAGATGACATGATCGTATACATGGAAAACCCTAAGAAATCCTCCAGAAAACTACTGAAACTAATAGAAGAGTTTGGAAGAGTCTCAGGATATAAAATAAACATACAAAAATCACTTGGATTCCTCTACATCAACAAAAAGAACACCGAAGAGGAAATAACCAATCAATACCATTCACAGTAGTCCCCAAGAAGATAAAATACTTAGGAATAAATCTTACCAAGGATGTAAAAGACCTATACAAAGAAAACTATAAAACTCTGCTACAAGAAATTCAAAAGGACACACTTAAATGGAAAAACATACCCTGCTCATGGATAGGAAGACTTAACATAGTAAAAATGTCTATTCTACCAAAAGCCATTTATACATACAACGGACTTCCAATCCAAATACCAATGTCATACTTTAAGGGAATAGAGAAACAAATCACTAATTTCATATGGAAAGGAAAGAACCCCCGGATAAGCAAAACATTACTGAAAAAGAAGAAGAAAGTGGAGGCCTCACCCTACCTGATTTCAGAACCTATTATATAGCTACAGTAGTCAAATAGCCTGGTACTGGTACAACAACAGGCACATAGACCAATGGAACAGAATTGAGAATCCAGATATAAATCCATCCATTTATGAGCAGCTGATATTTGACAAAGGACCAGTGTCAGTCAATTGGGGAAATAATAGTCTTTTTAACAAATGGTGCTGGCATACCTGGATATCCATTTGCAAAAGAATGAAACAGGACCCATACCTCACACCATGCACAAAAACTAACTCCAAGTGGATCAAAGACCTAAACATAAAGACTAAAACGATAAAAATCATGGAAGAAAAAATAGGATCTACCCTAGGAGCCCTAACACAGGGCATAAACAGAATACAAAACATTACCAAAAATGATGAAGAGAAACCAGATAACTGGGAGCTCCTAAAAATCAAACACCTATGCTCATCTAAAGACTTCACCAAAAGAGTAAAAAGACCACCTACAGACTGGGAAAGAATATTCAGCTACGACATCTCAGATCAGCGCCTGATCTCTAAAATCTACATGACTCTGTCAAAACTCAACCACAAAAAGACAAACAACCCAATCAAGAAGTGGGCAAAGGATATGAACACACATTTCACTAAGGAAGATATTCAGGCAGCCAACAGATACATGAGAAAATGCTCTCGATCATTAGCCATTAGAGAAATGCAAATTAAAACTACGATGAGATTCCATCTGACACCAACTAGACTGGCATTAATTCAAAAAACACAAAATAATAAATGTTGGAGAGGCTGCGGAGAGACTGGAACTCTCATACACTGCTGGTGGGATTGTAAAATGGTACAACCACTTTGGAAATCCATCTGGTGTTATCTTAAACAGTTAGAAATAGAACTACCATACAACCCAGAAATCCCACTCCTCGGAATATACCCTAAAGATACAAGAGCCTTCACACAAACAGATATATGCACACCCATGTTTATTGCAGCTCTGTTTACAATAGCAAAAAGCTGGAAGCAACCAAGATGTCCATCAACGGACGAATGGGTAAATAAATTGTGGTATATTCACACAATGGAATACTACGCATCGATAAAGAACAGTGACGAATCTCTGAAACATTTCATAACATGGAGGAATCTGGAAGGCATTATGCTGAGCGAAATGAGTCAGTTGCAAAAGGACAAATATTGTATAAGACCACTATTATAAGATCTTGAGAAATAGAAAAAACGGAGAAGAACACATACTTATATGGTTACAAAGAGGGGAGGGAGGGAGGGAGGGAGAGGGCTTTTTATTGATCAATCTGTAGATGGGAACTGCTTTGGGTGAAGGGAAAGACAACACTCAAAACAAGGAAGGTCAGCCTAATTGGACTGGATTAAAAGTAAAGAGGTTTCCGAGATAAAATGAAAGCTTCAAAGATCAGCGAAGCAGGGGCTGGGGTCTGGGGAACTTGGTTTGAGGGGACTTCTAAGTCAATGGGCAAAACAATTCTATTATGAAAACACTCTGCATCCCACTTTGAATTGTGGCACCTGGGGTCCTAAATGCCAACAAGCAGCCATCTAAAATACATTAATTGGTCTCAACCCACCGGGAGCAAAGGCAAAGGAAGAACACCAAGGTCACACGACAACTAAGAACCCAAGAGACAGAAAGGGCCACTTGAACCAGAGACCTACATTATCCTGAGACCAGAAGAACTAGTTGGTGCCCGGCCACAATCGATGTCTGCCCTGTCAGGGAACACAACAGACAACTCCTGAGGGAGCAGGAGACCAATGGGATGCAGACCCCAAATTCTCATTAAAAGACCACACCTAATGGTATGATTGCGACTAGAGGAATCCCAGAGACAGTGCTCCCCAGAACTTCTGATGGCACAGGACAGGAACCATCCCCGAAGACAAATCATCAGGCATGAAAAGGACTGGTCAGTGGGGGGGAGAGAGATACTGATGAAGAGTGAGCTAATTAAATCAGGTGGACACGGGAGAGTGTGTTGGCAACTCTTGACTGGAGGAGGGATGGGAAGATAGAGAGAGAGGGACGATGGTAAAATTGGCACAAAACGAGAGACTGTAAGGGCTGACTCAATAGGGGGAGAGCAAGTGGGAGAAGGGAGTAAGATGTATGTAAACCCACATGTGACAGACTGATTGGAATGGTAAGTGTTCACTTGAAGCTTAATAAAAACTTAAAAAAAAAAAATGTGAAAAGAGTTGAGGAAGAAAGAGAAGCACCAGGTAAGATTTCACAAGTATCAATCACACTTAACCAGTGGAAAAAAAAATTGAATTTAGCATATCTTTTAACTTAGCATATAGTATTCCACTTTTTGTCATCACAGACATTCTGACATACCAAAATCTTCCTTACTGTTTTTTAGACATATTGGCCCAGGTTATCTAAAAGTCCCTGTTATGGATTGAATTGTGTCCCCCAAAAATATGTATCCAAAGTCCTAACCTCTTTGCCTGCATTTATAATCACATTTGGGAATGAGCTGCCTTTGTTATGTTAATTTGTTATGTTAGATATGTGATTTTAAAACAACTAAGACTTTAGTATTTTTAACAATATGTTTAGAATGCTTCAATAAAAATTTTCTAATTTTGAGGAAAATAAAAATAAATTCTTCAGCCTTTTGCTTTTAATAATAATAGGATAGTGATAAACCCATGTAATTTTTTTTTTTTTCTTATCAAAAAACTAACAACAAACACACAAACCCAAATATATAAATTGATTTCAAAATTTGGGGAGTTTAAGATTTAAACCAAAACAATATAAATTATGATAAAAATAAGCAAAACCAAACCCATTGTTGTCAAGTAGATTCCTACTTACAGTGACCCTATAGGACAGAATAGAACTGCCCCGGAGGGTTTCCAAAGATCAGCTGGTAGATTTGAACTGCCAGCCTTTTGGTTAGAAGCCAAGCTCTTAACTGCTGGACCACCAGAGCTTCACTCATATCTTTGTAAACATAGCTTTTATTAAGCCTCTCCAGATTACCCAACTTATTACCAGTAATAAGGAAACTGCTAAATATGCAATGGTGTATATGATATTTTAATTATAATATATATCAACATTATAAAAATAAAAAATTTGAGGAGGATGTTTTCAGTTAGGATCCTGGCAGAAAGTAAATGGCTAATGCAAATTGGGTAATCTGGAAAGGGCTTGATAAAGCTATGTTTACAAAGATGCAGATAAAAAGTAGGGAAACCTCAAGATAGTATAGTACTCCTTTGTGGCTATTGTTAGGGGACAGCCAAAATTACTATCCTTGGAATCCTAGGGTTGTATCATGTGGGAAAAAAAATAGATTTTAAAACATTTATGTACAATAGAAGCATATACCTAATGACTTAAGAAATTAAATTATAGTAAATGTCCAGCAATAGGAAAATATCTTAAATAAATCATTTGCCAAACCAAAAATCCATTGCCTTCCAGTCGATTCTGACTGATAGCAACCCTATAGGACAGAGTAGAACTGCCCCATAGAATTTCCAAGGAGCTCCTGGTAGATTTGAACTGCGGCCTTTTGGTTAGCAGCTGTAGCTCCTAACCACTATGTCATAAGGGTTTCCAAATCATTTACGCAATACCGATTTTAATTCTCAAGTATTTTGTCTAAAAGGGCTTGGTAAAAGGAATTACTTTTGATATTTTAAGAATAAAAGAGAACATAAAAGAAATTAACACAAATACATCTTTCTCTTCAGACATTTAAACCCTAAAAATATTTTGAGAGTAAATAGGTCCTTTTATTTCAAATATTTGAATTATCAATCAAAAAGTACTACGTATTGCTGTCTATACTTATATCTATATCTGCATCCTTTAGCACTCTGCTATCTCTTTTTGTTTTAAAAATATGATTATCTTTTACTCAGTACATTGTGATTAATACCATGAAGGAAAAAAAAAGAGAGAGAAATAGTGTTTTTATATTGTTTCTCTCAGAAAACATTCTTGTGGATTCTATCGGTAGGTCATTTGGGGTTGTAAAATTGCTCACATAATAGAATTTATTTGAACTAGAATGTGGTATGAATAATTAATTTAAATAGTGAAACAATAAAAGATAGCCTTTAAATACTATATAAGAAATTAATTTTTATACCGTCTTTACATGAATTTTCTTTTCTTTGAACTAAGTCTGCTTAATAGTATTATTCAGAGAGTCTGAAAACTTGAGTTTCCCCCCAACCTCACATCACCATCAAATTGTACCCTTTCATGAGAACCATAGAGCTTATTTTCTTACTCAGATTTGCACCACCACTCCATAAACAAAATTTGGATTTTATTTTATTTTGTTTCCTAACCCTGTGCGGCATGTCATGTCATTATCTTCATTTGTTTAGACTCCCACAATTAAATTCAGCTAAGTGGTATAGTTTCATTTTTCATTTCTCATTATAATCTCTCTTAAATGAAGATATTTGAGATGAGAATAATTAGGCTTTTTAAGTCTTTAATTATAAAGCAAGACATGTAAATATTATGATTAATTTAATTTCCAGAACTAAGAACAAATATTTAATGGGGATTGTCACATCAATTAATACTGATTTTAAGATTTTAGGACACAGAACCTATGTTTTAAGATAACTCTTCTGTTGGACTTTTTTTAATAAGTGGTATTCCAACTGCTACGGCTGCTAACCAAAAGGTCGGCCGTTTGAATCCACCAAGCACTCCTTGGAAACTCTATGGGGCAATTCTACTCTGTTCTATAGGGTTGCTATGAGTCAGAATTGATCCAACAGCAAAGAGTTGTTTTTTTTTTTTTAATGCCAAATGCAGTTATGTAAGATTTACTCCAGAGTTATAAAACCATTAATATACATATTCACTAATCTCATAAAGATTTGTTTTAAAACAAACTTTGTTAGCATTGTCATTTTTTCCTAATATTTTTAATATTGAAAACATGCTATTTTCATTATTAAATTATTTAAATTTTCCTAATATAGTAGTTTTGCACTCTTTTAAATAATGTAACAAATACATTTTATATTAAAGACATTTTTAGTAATTAACATATTGTGCCCAAACAAAATTAAAAAAAAAAAAAAAATCTCACCGTTTAGTCAATTCTGACTCATAAAGGGTCCTATGGGACAGAGTAGAATTGCCCCATAGGGTTTCCAAGGAGGGGCTGGTGGATTCGAACTGCTGACGTTTGGTTAGTAGCCGTAGCTCTTAACCACTGCACCACCAGGTTTCCAAAATATTGTGACAGGAAGTGTAAATCTTAAATAAGTGGCACACGAAGAATAATTTGAGGATCTTCAAGCATTGCTCTTATTCTTTCTTGCCATCTTCTCCTTTACAAGGCACATCTAATTTCTGAATCTTATTAAGTGTAAATTTACATAAATGATGCATTTGCTTGCTTTCAATTAATACAGTTACAAGGACCATGGTATCATAATCCTAAGACAAAAAAACATGCAGGTATGGGTTCCACTGACTGTTCGGACAGTGCTTGTTTCCATTTACAGGCCTTTGCTAGATCAGATTTTGGTACTCAACGTCCTAGACAATTTGGCGACCAAGATTCTTGGTAGGCAGACTATTGTGTAAGCGCAAGCTGTGGAGAACAGAACTATTTGCGAAACTAAAAGTAATAACAAAATACTTGACATGCATAGCCTGGGAAGTGAAGAGAGGTAATAACTGCCTGGATACAATTTTCCTATTGTTACAAAAATGCCATGAAGTTAATTTTAAAAAGCAAATGCAGTTGTATAACTAGAGAGCCTGGATGTGATGAAAAGAGAAAATAATGTTTATTAGAATAATTATGTGTATCGTGTATTTGACATTATTTCATCAGGCCTTCAGTAGCCTAAGGCATACTCCCACATAATGTGTGACAGACAGAATGAGCACTTTCAAATAATGAAAACATTATATTTTAGCAAAACTCTACTAACTTCAGTTATTAGAAGGGATAAGGGACAAGGAGTACTTAGTTAAGAATCGCAAGGGTAGCAACTTAAAAAAAAGAAACAAAAAAATCTTAACAAACCAATTCTTATTCAAAGCATCCTTTACCGAAGACATTGTAAAATGCGTTATGCTACCCAACATACAACTGCTAATATTACATTGTGAGAGTTATCCTTTTTTTAAATTCAGTGATTTTCTCAAAGAATAAAACCTAAATTTGGAATGTTATATGGCACATTTTAGAAATCCAAAGGAAAGAGAAGATACCATAGTCAGGTGTTCTCTTACAAGAAAAAGAAACAAGTAATAATACTAATATGAAAGAATTGTAGGGCAATGTAAATTACCACTACCAGCTCAAAGGCAGATGCTATTTCCATATAGATGAATAATACTAGCCTGATTTCCTTACCCTCTTCCATTCCTTTGGGTAGCTGTTTTATAATATCAATGCCATATGAAAACCTGGCAACTTAGTCTTCAGCATTCCTAACTTTGTAATGGCTTGATAACAAAATTGCTCAACTTCTCTTTGTGTCCCTGGCAAGGACTACAAAGCTCCTCAGGAAGGAAAAAGCTAACAAATATTTGCTGAATAGGTTATGAAAAATCTAACTAGAGGAGGGCAGGGCCAACATGGCTGACTAGGTAGAAGCTACCTCGGATCCCTCTTGCAACAAAGACTAGGAAAGACAAGTGAATCGATCACATACATGACAATCTATGAACCCTGACCATCAAACACAGATCTAAAGAAGTGACCTGAGTGACAGAGACTGAGAATGAACAACCACGGGGAAGCAGCAACTGTTTTCGGAGCCTGGAGCCAGCGTCCCAGTCAGGAAACCTTGGTGCCGGGCTTTGGACTGGGCACAGGGGAGCTAAGCACAGCATCCTGAGATGGCACAAATACGGGGAGCAGGCCTAGCCCCCTGAACTGACCTCAGGGGAAGCCCACCAGTGCACACAGGCAGCGCAGTGACACAGCTGACAGGAGAAGTCATCGGGAGGCAATGACTGATTTTGGAACTGGGAGTGCGGTGTCCCTGCCGGGGAACCATGGCGCTGGTCTTTGGACAGGGAGCGGAGGAACTAACCATGGTTTCTGAGACAGCGCAAGCACAGGATGCGGGCCTGAACGTTGGGGGCAATCTCTGCCCAGCCAGCACACACAGTGGACGTGCCCCTCGGGAATCTCAGACAAAACAGTCATCCCAAGCAAGATAAGTAACTTTGTCTATATTCTGGGGTGCTACTCTCTCCTATTTATCTGAACCCTCCCCTCCCCTTCCCAGGCGGCTTCATTAACATTGGAATTTCCTGAGCCAGAGAGTAAACTGCTCTGCAGTTTTTCTTTCTTTCTTTCTTTTCTTTTTTTTTTTTTTTTTTGGTCTTTTCCTAACCCATTCTCCTGGCCTGAGACAAGCAGCTACAAAAAACCCAGGGACCAAAAATCCTTCCCTAATTGGACTAAAAACACAGAACCAGCTCCAGCCAAGCATATGTGATCCACAGTCTTGGGCTTTCATCCCTACAGGGAACAAGGTGGCTGTTATAATGCAAAGGCATTTCTGTTAGGGATCTGACTGTAATGTTTCAGCAGATTACTGGAAAGACAAGTTTCCCAGGTCTGATACCTCTGTATATTCAACAGAGCCCTCACTGACCCACAACAGGGAACTGAGGGCTGAAGCTCCCCCCAGACCACCTAGCCTCCGGCCTTAGGGGTCTAAGGAGGGTGACACCAACAAATCTGTAGAGGTACTTGCAGTGGGGGCCTATGGTACAGCTGCAAAGCTCACCCACAAAAGTGCTTTAGGAATAGAGACACACCTACCTCACTGGCACTTGGGGGAAGCCTGCCAGCATCCTGCCCCCTCAGAGTGTGAACCCCTGCTGCTACTAGCATATGGAGCACACAACTATCACCACTACTTCTAAAGGTGGATAGGTGACAGTCTGCACCACACACTTGATGACCCAAAATCAGATTCTACTCAAGAATAGTGAAAGGACTCTTAGGCTTATGTATCTGGTAACAGCCCAAACCAGCTGGTCATAGGACATAAGTGAGTCAAGGACTACAACAATCAAGACAGCGCAATGTAGTAGCCCATTTACGCATACTGAAAGAAAACAAAACAAGATAAGACTCAGTGAGCAAATATAGAATAAATCACTACAATATCTTAGCGATGGCTCAGAGACAGCAGTCGATATCAAACCACATAAAGAAGCAGACCATGACTGCTTCTACAACTCCCCAAATTAAAGAATCAAAATCTTTCCCAAATGAAGATACAATCCTGGAATTGCCAGATGCAGAATATAAAAAACTAATTTACAGAATGCTTCAAGACATCAGGGATGACCTCAGAAATGAAATAAGGCAATCTACAGAAAAAGCCAAGGAACACACGGATAAAGCAGTTGAAGAAATCAAAAAGATTATTCAACAACATAGTGGGAAAATTAATAAGTTGCAAGAATCCACAGAGAGACAGCATTCAGAAATCCAAAAGATTAACAATAAAATTACAGAATTAGACAACGCAATAGGAAGTCAGAGGAGCAGACTCGAGCAATTAGAATGCCGAGTGGGAAATCTGGAGGACCAGGGAATTAACACCAATATAGCTGAAAAAAAATCAGATAAAAGAATTTAAAAAAATGAAGAAACCCTAAGAATCATGTGGGACTCTAACAAGAAGAATAACTTGTGTGTGATTGGAATCCCAGAACAGGGAGGGATGACAGAAAACACAGAGAGAATAGTTGAAGATCTGTTGGCAGAAAACTTCCCTGACATCATGAAAGACGAAAGGATATCTATTCAAGATGCTCATCGAACACCATTTAAGATTGATCCAAAAAGAAAATCACCAAGACATATTATCATCAAACTTGCCAAAACCAAAGATAAAGAGAAAATTTTAAAAGCAGCCAGGGATAAAAGAAAGGCCTCCTACAAAGGAGAATCAATAAGAATATGTTCAGACTACTCAGCAGAAACCATGCAGTCAAGAAGGCAACGGGATAACATATAGAGATCACTGAAGGAGAAAATTTGCCAGCCAAGGATCATATGTCCAGCAAAACTCTCTCTAAAATATGAAGGCGAAATTAAAACATTTACAGATAAACACAAGCTTAGAGAATTTGCAAAAACCAAACCAAAGCTACAAGAAATACTAAAGGAAATTGTTTGGTCAGAAAACCAATAACATCAGATACCAGCACAACACAAGGTCACAGAACAGAACATCCTGATACCAACTCAAATAGGGAAATCATAAAACAAATTAAGATTAATTTTAAAAAGAAAAAAAGCTCAAAACAGGAAATCATTGAAGTCAATATGTAAAAGATCACAATAATCAAAAAGAGGGACTAAATACAGGTGGCATAGAACTGCCATATGGAGAGAGATACAAGGCTATATAGGACAATACAAGTTAGGTTTTTACTTAGAAAAATAGGGGTAAATATTAAGGTAACCATAAAGAGGTATAACAACTCCATAACTCAAAATAAAAACCAAGAAAAATGTAACGACTCAGCAAACATAAAGTCAAATACTATGAAAATGAGGAACACACAATTTCAAAGAAAAACGTCTCAGCACAAAAAAGTAAATGGAAAAATGAAATTGTCAACAACACACATAAAAAGGCATCAAAATGACAGCACTAAACACATACTTATCTATAATTACTCTGAATGTAAGTGGACTAAACATACCAATAAAGAGACAGAGAGTCTCAGACTGGATAAGGAAACACGATCCATCTATATGCTGCCTACAAGAGACACACCTTAGACTCAGAGACACAAACAAACTAAAACTCAAAGGATGGAAAAAAATATATCAAGCAAACAATAAGCAAAAAAGAAGAGGAGTAGCAATATTAATTTCTGACAAAATAGACTTTAAAGTTAAATCCATCACAAAGGATAAAGAAGGACACTACATAATGATTAAAGGGACAATTGACCAAGAAGATATAACCATATTAAATATTTATGCACCCAATGACAGGCCTGCAAGATACATTAAACAAACTTTAACAGAACTGAAAAGTGAGACAGACACCTCCACAATTATAGCAGGAGACTTCAACACACCACTTTCAGAGAAGGGCAGGACATCCAGTAAGAAGCTCAACAGAGACACGGAAGACCTAACTGCTACAATCAACCAGCTCGACCTCATTGACTTATACAGAACACTCCACCCAACTACTGCAAAGTATACTTTTTTTTCGAGCGCACAAGGAACATTCTCCAGAATAGACCACATATTAGGTCATAAAACAAACCTTTGCAGAATCCAAAACATTGAAATATTACAAAGCATCTTCTCAGACCACAAGGCCATAATAGTGGTAATCAATAACAGAAAAATTAGGGAAAAGAAATCAAATACTTGGAAACTGAACAATACCCTGCTCAAAAAAGACTGGGTTATAGAAGACATTAATGAGGGAATAGAAAAATTCATAGTATGCAATGAGAATGAAAATACTTCCTATCAAAACCTCTGGGACACAGCAAAAGCAGTGCTCAGAGTTCAATTTATATCAATAAATGCACACATACAAAAAGAAGAAAGAGCCAAAATCAGAGAACTGTCCCTACAACTTGAACAAATAGAAAGTGAGCAACAAAAGAATCCATCAGGCACCAGAAGAAAACAAATAATAAAAATAAGAGCTGAACTAAATGAATTAAAACAATTGAAAGACTTAACAAAGCCAAAAGCTGGTTCTTTGAAAAAATTAACAAAATTGATAAACCATTGGCCAGACTGACTAAAGAAATAAAGGAGAGGAAACAAATAACCCAAATGAGAAACGAGATGGGCCACATCACAACAGACCCAACTGAAATTAAAAGAATCATATCAGATTATTATGAAAAATTGTACTCTAACAAATTTGCAAACCTAGAAGAAATGAATTCCTAGAAAAACACTACCTATATAAACTAACACAATCAGAAGTAGAACAACTAAATAGACCCATAACAAAAAAAGAGATTGAAACGGTAATCAAAAAACTCCCAACAAAAAAAAGCCCTGGCCCGGATGGCTTTACTGCAGAGTTCTACCAAACTCTCAGAGAAGAGTTAACACCACTACTACTAAAGGTATTTCAAAGCATAGAAAATGACGGAATACTACCTAACTCATTCTATGAAGCCACCATCTCCCTGATACCAAAACCAGGTAAAGACATCGCAAAAAAAGAAAATTACAGACCTATATCCCTCATGAACATAGATGCAAAAATCCTCAACAAAATTCTAGCCAATAGAATTCAACAACATATCAAAAAAATAATCCACCACGACCAAGTGGGATTTATACCAGGTATGCAAGGCTGGTTTAATATTAGAAAAACCATTAATGCAATCCACCATATAAATAAAACAAAAGACAAAAACCACATGATCTTATCAATTGATGCAGAAAAGGCATTTCAAAAAGTCCAACACCCATTCATGATAAAAACTCTCAGCAAAATGGGAATTGAAGGCAAATTCCTCAACATAATAAAGGGCATCTACACAAAGCCAACACCCAACATCACTCTAAATGGAGAGAGCCTGAAAGCATTTCCCTTGAGAACGGGAACCAGACAAGGATGCCCTTTATCACCACTCTTATTCAACATTGTGCTAGAGGTCCTAGCCAAAACAATTAGGCTAGACAAAGAAATAAAGGGCATCCGGATTGGCAAGGAGGAAGAAAAATTATCTCTATTTACAGATGACAGGATCTTATACACGGAAAACCCTAAGGAATCCTCCAGAAAACTACTGAAACTAACAGAAGACTTTGGCAGAGTCTCGGTTATAAGATAAACATACAAAAATCACTTGGATTCCTCCACATCAACAGAAAGAACATCGAAGAGCAAATCACCAAATTAATACCATTCACAGTAGCCCCCAAGAAGATAAAATACTTAGGAAAAAATCTTACCAAAGATGTAAAAGACCTATACAAAGAAGACTATAAAGTACTAGTGCAAGAAACTAAAAAGGACCTACTTAAGTGGAAAAACATACCTTGCTCATGGATAGGAAGACTTAACATAGTAAAAATGTCTATTCTACCAAAAACCATCTATACATACAATGCACTTCGATCCAAATTCCAATGTCATTTTTTAAGGTGATAGAGAAACAAATCACCAGCTTCATACGGAAGGGAAAGAAGCCTCGGATAAGTAAAGCATTACTGAAAAAGAAGAAGAAAGTGGAAGGCCTCACTCTACCTGATTTTAGAGCCTATTATACAGCCACAGTAGTCAAAACAGCCTGGTACTGGTACAACAACAGGCACATAGACCAATGGAACAGAATTGAGAACCCAGATATAAATCCATCCACATATGAGCAGCTGATATTTGACAAAGGCCCAGTGTCAGTTAATTCGGGAAAAGGTAGTCTTTTTAACAAATGGTGCTGGCATAACTGGACATCCATTTGCAAAAAAATGAAACAGGACCCATACCTCACACCATGCACAAAAACTAACTCCAAGTGGATCGAAGACCTAAACATAAAGACTAAAACGATAAAGATCATGGAAGAAAAAAATGGGAACAACGTTAGGAGCCTTAATTCAAGGCATAAACGGAATACAAAATATTACCAAAAATGATGAAGAGAAACCAGATAACTGGGAGCTCCTAAAAATCAAACACCTATGCTCATCTAAAGACTTCACCAAAAGAGTAAAAAGACCACCTAAAGACTGGGAAAGAATTTTCAGTTATGACATCTCCAACCAACACCTGATCTCTAAAATCTATATGATTCTGTTAAAAGTCAACCACAAAAAGACAAACAACCCAATCAAGAAGTAGGCAAAGGATATGAACACGTAGTTCACTAAAGAAGATATTCAGGCAGCTAACAGATACATGGGAAAATGCTCTCAATCATTAGCCATTACAGAAATGCAAATTAAAACTACGATGAGATTCCATCTCACTCCAACAAGGCTGGCATTAATCCAAAAAACACAAAATAATAAATGTTGGAGAGGCTGTGGAGAGATTGGAACTCTTATACACTGCTGGTGGGAATGTAAAATGGTACAAGCACTTTGGAAATCTATCTGGTGTTTTCTTAAAAAGTTAGAAATAGAACTACCATACAACCCAGAAATCCCACTCCTTGGAATATACCCTAGAGAAATAAGAGTCTTCACACAAACAGATATATGCACACCCATGTTTATTGCAGTTCTGTTTACAATAGCAAAAAGCTGAAAGTAACCAAGGTGTCCATCAACGGATGAATGGTTAAATAAATTATGGTATATTCACACATTGGAATACTACTCATCGATAAAAAACAGTGACGAATCTCTGAAACATTTCATAACATGGAGGAACCTGGAAGGCA
Organism: Loxodonta africana; assembly: GCF_030014295.1. NCBI lineage: Eukaryota > Metazoa > Chordata > Mammalia > Proboscidea > Elephantidae > Loxodonta > Loxodonta africana. The sequence continues at coordinate 129,951,532 of NC_087346.1, forward strand.
TTATGCTGAGTGAAATCAGTCAGAGGCAAAAGGACAAATATTGTATAAGACCACTGTTATAAGATCTTGAGAAATAGTATAAACTGAGAAGAACACATACTTTTGCGGTTACTAGGAGGGGGAGGGAGGGAGGGTGGGAGGGTGGGAGAAGGTTATTTACTGATTAGTTAGTAGATAAGAACTGCTTTAGGTGAAGGGAAGGACAATACTTAATACACGGAAGGTCACCTCAAATGGACTGGACCAAAATCAAAGAAGTTTCCTGGATAAACTGAATGCTTTGAGGGTCAGTGGAGCAAGGGCGTGGGTTTGGGGACTATGGTTTAAGGGAACTTCTAAGTCAACTGGCAAAATGATACTATTATGAAAACATTCTGCATCCCACTTTGAAATGTGGCATCTGGGGTCTTAAATGCTAACAAGCGGCCATCTAGATGCATCAATGGGTCTCAACCCACCTGGATCAAAGGAGAATGAAGAACAAGAACACCAAGGTCACAAGACAACTATGAGCCCAAGAGACAGAAAAGGCCACATAAACCAGAGTCTTACATCATCCTGAGACCAGAAAAACTAGATGGTGCCCGGCCACAACCGATGACTGCCCTGACAGGGAGCACAACAGAGAACCCCTGAGGGAGCAGGAGATCAGTGGGATGCAGACCCCAAATTCTCATAAAAAGACCAGACTTAACGGTCTGACTGAGACTAGAGGAATCCTGGCGGTCATGGTCCCCAAACCTTCTGTTGGCCCAGGACAGGAACTGTTCCTGAAGACAACTCATCAGACATGGAAGGGACTGGACAATGAGTTGGAGAGAGATGCTGATGAAGAGTGAGCTACTTGTATCAGGTGGACACTTGAGACTGTGTTGGCATCTCCTGTCTGGAGGGGAGATAGGAGGGTAGAGAGGGTTAGAAACTGACAAAATTGTCACGAAAGGAGAGACTGGAAGGGTTGACTCATTAGGGGGAGAGTAAGTGGGTGTATGGAGTAAGGTGTATATAAGCTTATATGTGACAGACTGACTTGATTTGTAAACGTTCACTTAAAGCTCAATAAAAATTATTAAAAAAAAAGTCTAACTAGAAGTACTTAAAAAATACGTGGTTGTTTTTGTTATTTTGTTTTTATCAGTTCCCTTTTTCCTTGTTTACACTTATCTTTGTCTCTTCCCATTTTTTTAAATTAATATTTTTGTATTACTAGGTAAAATTATCGTTTTTGAGGTAGTATTAAAATGTTCAAATAAGTTTTATCTTTGAATACTGTTCTATATACTAATGTACTAATGTATATTATATAATGCATATAATATTCTAATATATATATGCATATATATTTGAAAGTGCATACATATATATACGTGTGTGTGTGTGTGTATCTATCCAGAATGTGTTTATTGAATACTTATTACACAGGATCATCTGTTCAAGGTGCTGGACAATACATCAAAAGATAATTATTTAATAATCAACATTTTATTAGTACCTTGCAATTATCTTATTTGCTCATATAAAGGTATAAGTATCAAGACCACTCTCAACACTGAAGGGTACAGCCTGGCTGAATTTATATTCCTTATAAAAAATATCTTCCTAGAAACAGAACACATGGATGAAAAATAAAGATTAAAAAGTTGGAGGCACGTCTGGTTTTATATTAAAATTAATGCAATTGAAATTTTATCTACAAAATAAAGTGAAAGTTTTCATAGTTCAGCTCAATCATTTGTAGTGTTTGAAATAGAATACACATTTAAGAGGCTTAAATAATGCAAATATTATTTACTTTTGATAATTAATGGTTATCTTATCTACTGTATGGGTGAAAACAGTAAACTTGTATAACGCAAGTTCTTAATGTGTCTTTCTCCAGTTCTGATGTCTCTTTCGTCTTCACATTGTCCAGCTTCTCAGATTACCTGCTCAACATACAGACTGAATAGGGTTGTTGAAAGCATACAGCCCTGATGCACACCTTTCTTGACTTTTAATCATGCAGTATCACCTTGTTCTGTTCAAAGACTGCCTCTTGATTTATGTCCAGGTTCCTCATGAGCACAATTAAGTGTTCTGGAATTTCTATTCTTTGCAATGTTATCCATAATTTATTATGATTCACAAAGTGGAATGTCTTTGCATAGTTAATAAAACACAGGTAAACATCTTCCTGTATTCTCTGCTTTCAGCCAGGATCCGTTTGGCATTAGCAGTGATACCCTTGGTCCCACATCCTCTTCTGAATCTGGCTTGAATTTCCAGCAGTTCTCAGTTGATGTACTGCTGCAACCGCTTTGGAATGATCTTCAGCAAAATTTTACTTGCATGTGATGTTAATGATATGTTTTGATAATTTCCACATTTGATTCGATTACCTTTCTTGGGAATAAGCGTAAATATGTGTCTTAGCTATCTATTGCTGCTATAACAGAAATACCACAAGTGGATGGTTTTAACAAAGAGAAATTTATTCTCTCACAATCTAGTAGTTTACAAGTCCAAATTCAGGGTGTCAGCTCCAGGGGAGGCTTTCTGTCTCTGTTGGCTCTGGAAGAAGATTCCTTGTCATCAATCTTCCCCCGGTCTAGGAGCTTCTCAGACGCAGGTACCCCAGGTCCAAAGGATGCGCTCTGCTCCCGGTGCTGCTTTCTTGGTAGTATGAGGTCCCCAACTCTCTGCTTGCTTCTCTTTCCTTTTATCCCTTAGGAGTTAAAAGGTGATACAGGCTATGGCCCAGGGATACTCTCTTTACATTGAATCAGGAAGGCGACCTGAGTAAGGGTGGTATTACAATACAACCCTAATCCTCTTAACATAAAATTACAATCACAAAATGGAGGACAACCACACAATACTGGGAATCATGGCCTAACCAAGTTGATACACACATTTTTGGGAAGACATAATTCAATCTATGACAATATGGGTCTCTTCCAGTCAGTTGGCCAGGTAGCTGTCTTCCAAATTTCGTGGCATAGAGGAGTGAGCACTTCAGTGCTGCCTCCGTTTGTTGAAACATCTCAATTGGTCTTTTGTCAATTTTTGGAGCCTTGTTTTTAGCCAATGCCACCGTGCATCTTTGACCTCTTCCTTCAGTACCATAGGTTCCTGATCTTACGCTACCCCTTGAAATGGTTGAGGGTCATCCAATTCTTTTTGGTATGGTGACTCTGTGTATTCCTTCCATCTTCTTTTGATGCTCCCCGCATCATTTAATATTTTCCGTGTAGAATTCTTCGATATTGCAACTCGAGGCTTGAATTTTTTGTTCAGTTCTTTCAGCTCAAGAAATCTGAGCATGTTCTTCACTTCTGGTTTTCTATCTCCAGATCTTTGCGCATGTCATTATAATGCTTTGCTTTGTCTCCTCAAGCTTCCATTTAAAATCTTCTGTTTAGCTCTTTTATTTCATCATTTCTTCCACTAGCTTTAGTTACTCTACAGTCAAGAGAAAGTTTCAGAGTCTCTTCAGACATACATTTTGGTCTTTTCTTTCTTTGCTGTCTTTTTAACGACCTCTTGTTTTCTTCATGTATGATGTCCTTGATGCCATTCCATAGCTTGTCTGGCCTTAGACAAATCCCTTCTTGAGATGGTCTCTAAATTAGGCTGTGATATATTCAAGGTCATACTTTGGCTCTCATGTATTTGTTCTAATTTCTTTCAGCTTCAACTTGAACTTGCAAAGGAGTAATTGATAGTCTGTTCTGCAGTCAACCCCTGGCCTTGTTCTGACTGATGATATTGAGCTTTTCCATTGTCTCCTTTTCCATTGATTCCTGTGTATTCCATCTGGCAAGGTCCATGTATATAAAAAAAAAGTCCCCGTTTATGTTGGTGAAAAAATGTATTTGCAACGAATAAAGTAGTTGGTCTTTCAAAATTCTATCAAGTGAACTGCAGCATCATTTCTACCACCAAGGCCGTATTTTCCAAATACTGATCCTTCTTCTTCGTTTCCAACTTTCATATTCCAATCACCTATAATTATCCACGCATTCTGGTTGCATGTTCGATAAATTTCAGACTGCAGAAGTTGGTAAAAACCTTCAATTTCTTTTTTGGGGGGCCTTCGTGGTTGGTGCATAAATTTGAATAATAGCCCTATTAGCTGGTCTTCCTTGTAGACATATGGATATTATCCTATCACTGACTGCATTGTACTTCAGGATAGATCTTGAAATGTTCTTTTTGACAATGAATGCAATGCCATTCCTCTGCCAGTTGTCATTCCCGGCATAGTACCATATGATTGTCCAATTCAAAATGGCTAATATCTGTTCATTTCAGCTCTCTAAGGCCTAGGATATCTATGTTTATGCCTTCAGTTTCATTTTTGATGATTTCCAAGTTTTCCTAGATTCATATTTGTACATGCCACGTTCCAATTATTAATGGATGTTTGCACTTTTTCTTTTCATTTTGAGTCATGCCGCATCGGCAAATGAAGATTCTCAAAGCTTTACTTCATCTAAGTCATTAAGGCTGACTTTATTTTGCGGAGGCAGCTCTTCCCCAGTCATATTTTGAGTTCCTCACAACCTGAAGGGCTCATCTTCAGGCACTGTATCAGACAAGGTTCTGCTGCTGTTCATAAGGTTTTCACTGGCTAATTCTTTTCAGAAGTAGATTGCCAGTCCTTCTTCCTAGTCTGTCTTAGTCTGAAAACTTAAGTGAATCTTGTCCCCCATGTGTGACACTGCTGGTATTTGAATACCGGTGGCCAGGTTTTCAGCAGCAAGCAAGCCCCACAATACGAAAAACTGACAGACACTTAGGGAATGATGCAATGGGTTTCTTTTATGTGGTCTTTCTTTTATGTGACCTTTCTGACCTTGAGTTTGCAATGCTTCCAAAATTATTGGACACGCTACAATCTGCCAAGTGATTGGTTTGTTTGTTATCCACCTAAGTGCCTTGCAAAGCTGGTTCAGTTTGTTATCTGCCTAATCAGCATGCAATACACCCAGTTGGACTGATAGATTTAAAATCTGCCTAAGGGAATGTTAAGTTTGTGATACTACTGGGAAAACCATGCCTTGAAATTGCCAAGATTTTCTATATGCATGCCATTCTCACAGAAGATTTTTGATCAAAAGCCTGGAGAGGAGTGCATCTTTTGACCCGGGTTCCCTGAACTGAGGAGTTCCTAGACTCAAACAGAAGAACTGTAATTCAGGTTAATGGCCATAACGCTGATCTGGTAATAGTCCCTGAGCAGATACTAGTGAAGTCTGAAAGAAACAGCAGCAGAGCTGGTGGCAAGATGCCCAGAAGGAGCACAGTGACAGAGTGAGCAGTCAGGACTGCAGTGATGGGCGAGCCATCATGGAGCAGACAGTAGTGGTAGGCAAAGTCTGCCCATGGAGTATGGCTGGGCATTTTGTTATAGGAGGTCACCAATGAATCTGGTTGCCCTATAAAGGAAAAGCAGTTGCAGTCCAGGCCCTTGCAGGTGGACACTTGAGCAGAACAAGCAGCAGTGTGGGAGCCAAACTGTCCTGGCTTTGGCAGTGGCAGATGCCTCAACTATGCTGAGAACTGTAAGGCTAAGACTGGGCTAGCTCTAAGTGGGGGACACTCCTAAGGACTGATAGTGGGCCATTTTAAGGGCCTAGAGACAGCCTGTCCAAAAGGACAAGAGAAGGTTTGTCCTAAGGGCCGAGAGGGGACCTGTCCTAAAGGCTAAGAGACTGCCTGCAGAGGCTTGGACACACAATATACAGGGGTTGACTGTAAAAGTTTCCGCTCAAGGGCTCATATAATGCCAATCTAACTCTGGCGCTCATCCAAGGTTGTCCTGAAGCTGTTGGTTAAGAGCGGAGCCAATAAGCATAAGGGGACAGAGTCAGCCAAGAATTGCCATGGAAAAGAGTCAGAGAGAGAGAAACAGCACAGACATGCCATACCTTACCTGACCTGATGACACACCTTCTGAGAGAGAGACACACTTGGTGAAACCTGATTTAAAGTATGCCGCCCACTGACGCAGAAATGAACATGAGAAATTTGGGAAGGGTGAATGGGTCCCCTTTTAGACATAAATGGTTTCCTCTCCTACAATGCTAAGTGGGGAGGTGGAGGTGGAGGTGGAGGAAACCCGCCCACCTCAAATCTGTTCCTTTTGTTTACTGTTTGCTTTCTATAAGTAATTCGTAACTGTTCTTTACTGTCTACTTTCTATAAATATTAATAATGGCTTTCAGTTGTCAACACTTTGTAAAGTATCTTTGTGTGTGCAAACCAATCAGATTAGATAGCCTCAGGATTGCTTGAGATTTAGAGCACAAGCTGTGTGTATACATACACATACACACACATATCTACTGTTATTCTATCTGCTAATTTTAGATTGTATCTTTTGTTTTCCATTACGGTTAAAGAGGTTTTAGTTCTTTTTCACAACCAATGCCTTTATTTTTTACCTTTATATCTCCCACAAATGCACTATATTTTGTTCAAATCAGTATGCAATTCTTACAGTATTATGAATATAAAAGTATTATTTTCTGAGCTATGAGATATTTATTTTTTATTAAATATAGAATATATATTTAGTAAAAAATTAGTCTTTTTTTCCCACTAATTGTTCCTATACCTCTCAGATCCTTCAAATATCAGGAAATCTGTGCTTTAACAGACTTTACAGGTGATTCTGATCCATGAATGGGTGGCAAGGAAAAAATGAAAGCACTTTCCGGGAAGGTTAAATCATTATCAAATATTCATAGTAATTTTTTAAAAAATGTAAATATCTTTCTACAATTTTCCTTCTCTAAATATCTAAATTTTAAATATCTAAAAGAATAATTTCAAATTCATATTATGTCTATATCTATATATATCTATGTAGATATTTCTAAAAATAATACATTTGCATTAACATGTTTCTGGCATAATTCATATATTATGTATTTTTTCTAATTTAGATATATTTACATAATTTATTTTAATAGACATGTATTCAATTTAATATAGTTTATATATATTATATTTGTATTTTCAAATATAGATAAGCACATACACATATACTATATACATACACATGTGTACACATGCATGCATGTGTGTATATATATATATATATATAAAGAGAGATAGAGAGAGAGAACACTATACTAAGCCTTAAGATTTTTTTGCATTTAAACAACAAAATCATTGAAGTACTATTATTCTTCTCATTTTTCAGATGCAAAAACTTTGAATTCTCCAAGGTTATATAATCAGTTAATAGAAGAGGCAATCACGCCCAGATGGTTCAGCATGGCCAGGCTCAAATAACAAATTACTGTGCTAAACACAATTGTCTACCATTCAAATTAACCATATGAAATAAATAATTTGAATACTTTCTTCCCCAAGGAATCAGAGTGGCTGGAGTTTTCGGATAGTAGAAAAATAATGTTTCCCATCAAATCACGTTACACATGGAAGTAAAACATCAATTTTTTTTGAGAACTGGTGTGCAGGTTGAGAAGGAAAGTGGTCCAAAAGGTAATTACTTGGGGAGCAGCCAAATTAAAAATGATAGGCCTGAATGAGTCATAAATCTGAGAGTTGTAGGCAAAGTAATAGAATCTGGGTAGGAGCCAAAGGTGCAGAGTAGCAGATAATAGAAAATGTTTGTACTGTTGGATAAAAACAGGAATGGACTAATTCCCTGGGAGGATACGCATTCAGTAAAAAGATCTGGAAATCACTCATTTTCAATAATTGAAGGGAAAATTCATATAGTTTTTGTTACTATGAATTTATTTGTAATTTTAAATGCATATTGTTAGATGGTTGGTTATAAAATAGATAAATGTCATTCGTTTCGGCATGGAAAAAAAATTGGAATCTGAGTTACTGAATGCTGTTACAAAATTATACTGGGATTATTATTCAACCCCAGCATTTTGCACAGTGCTCCTCAAATATTAAAGTCAAGAAGTAGGGCATAATTTCCATTTTTGGCAATATGGCAAACTGAATATTTAGAAGCTTCTTTGCATAATACATAAATATGCTGGATATGCTTTATATCTTTAAATACATAGCCTGTGTAGCAAGAAAGTTAAAATAATAAAAAGCAAACACAAGTGAAAACAAAATATAGAACAAAGCAAAAATTTAATGGGAAAATTAGCAGAGAAACTACCTGGTAGAGATTCCAAGGAGCCCCTGGAGGATTTGAACTGCCAGCCCTTTGGTTAGCAGCCGTGGCACTTAACCACTATGCCACCAGGGTTTTCAAAGAAACTACAGCTACCCTAAAGAAATATGAAAATACCAGAAAGTTTTAGGCTTACTATTTTAATCCAACAAGTACAAAGGAAAACAAAAACAAAATCCAGGGACCAACAAGGTGAACATTCAACTGATGAATGCCGGTCAACTGATGAATGGATGGACAAAATGTGGTATAGCCACACAATGGTATATTATTCAGCCATAAAATCATTAAGTATTGATGCATGCTACAACATGGACAAACCCCAAAGCCAGTATTTTAAGTTAAAGAAGCTAGACACTATAGGGCACATATCGCCTAATCCAATTTATACAAAATACTCAGTATAGGTAATTATATGAAGACAGAAAGCAGATTGTCGACAAAGACTGACTGTAGGGAGAAAGGGAGAGTAGATGCTCAATGGGCATGGATTTCTTTTTGGGGTAATGGAAATGTTCTGTAACTAGATTGGGTTATGGTCATACAACATTGTGAATACAGGAAATTCCATTAAATTTTACACTTTAAAATTGTTCCTGTCTTAGTTGTGCAATGTTTCCCTAACAAAAATATGAGTGGATCTCTCTAAAGAACAGAAATTTGTTTTCTCACAATTTAGGAGTCCAAATTCAGGCCACTGACTATAGGGGAGGTCTCACTGTCAGTTCTGGGGAAGATATCTCTTTCAGCTTCTGTAGCCTTGATATTTCTCCCTCCTAGGTTTTTGGCAATCTTCACATCTGTCTTCCCCTCTTTGTGCTTGCTTCTGTGTCTAATCACATCTTTTTACAGCACAGAAGTGATTAGTTTTAAGAGATACTCTACACTGATATGACCTCAATAACATAACAAAGAAAACTCTATTTCTTGACAGGATTACATCCACAGATATAGGGATCAGGAAACCAACATATATTATGAGGGGACACAATTCAATCCAGAACTGTTACAATGGTCAGTTTTATGTTATGTATATTTTACCACAATAAAAAATAATATTTACAAAGTCGTATTTCCAGAAAAGTAATAGTATAAAACTGCTTAGAGTTGACTTCATATATCATTTCAAGAGTTTTTAACTTTAGGCAGAGTTAACATGGCACAATAGACAGAAGCACCTCACAGTCCATAGCAAGGACCCAAAAAACTAAGTAAAACAGAGATAAACATCAATCCTGGAATCTAAGCATCAAATAAAGGTATAAAGACCTCAACCAAGCAAGGAATGGAATAAGAAACTGACGGTGAACAGAGAGTAGAGAGAGATATGGAGTGGAGGTCTCCTATCAGCTAATGCAGCATAGATTTGCCACCTTGGACTTCTCAGCCACCAAGAATGGCAGACAAGGAGTACAAGAAGGCAGCTTCATGGAGCTCCCAACAGGAGACAGGGTACCTGGTCGCCAACAATACACACTTTCTCACCCCCTACCTTTCTTCTCCTTGCTTGGCCTCCACTGCTTTCTGGCACACTGAGGTCATGCAGATGGGGACACACCAGCTCCCTGCTGCTTGCATTTTCCCCTCCCACACTGGCCAGCTCATTCAGTGCCATTTTGTTGTTGTTGCTGTAGTTGCTTTTTTCAGCTTCTTTTGGTTTCTTCTCTCTCTCACCTTCTTCCTTTTCTTCCTCTTGAACACCTTGCTCCGTGTGCCTTCTCTGCTTCTTCTTGACAGGCTGTGAATCACCACTCAGCTAGGAAATCATTTCCCTGGTCTGTACCACCACGCCAGTGGGCTCTCTGGGAGCTTTTTGTTTTTTTCTTTTTCCTTTTCATTCCTTGCTTCTTGTCTCTCGCTAACTTCCTTCTTTTCCTGTCTCCTGTGCTCAGCTTGGAAGCCACTTCTTTGGTCCACACTGCCAAGCCAGTGGGCTACCTTGGAGATTTTTTATTTTTCTTTACTTGATTTCTTGTCTCTCTCTATCATCCTTCCTTTCTTTTCTCTTGAACACTTGACACTGTGAGCAATTTCTGTATCTTCTAGATGAGCTGTGCAGTGCCACTTGGCTGGGAAGCCATTTCCCTGGCCTGCACCACCACACCAGTGGGCTCCCTCAGGGCATTTTTTTTTCTTTTCTTTTCTTTATGGGATTCTTCTCTCTCTCTACCTTTCCTCCTCACCCTTCTCCTGAGCACCTGGCACCCTGTGCCATCTTTACTACTTCTTGACACGCTGTGCAGCACCCCTCAGCTGGGCACCCATTTCCAGTGGGCCCCCTGGGACATTTTTTTTCTTTTTCTTTCTTCTTTTTCTTTCTTGGTTTGTTGTCTCTGTCTACCTTCCTTCCTTACCCTTCTCCTGAACACCTGATGCCGTTTACCATCTCCACACCTTCTTGACCAGCTGTGCAGTGCTGATCAGCTAGGGACCTGCTTCCAGTGGGCTCCATTGGGACATTTTTGTCCTTTCTTCTTTTTTTTTTCTTGGTTTCTTGTCTCACTATCTTCCTAAATTCCCTTCCTCCCAAACACCTAGCATTTTTTTTCCTTTTTCTTGGTTGCTTGCCTCTCTACAATCCTTCCTTTCCTTTGTCTTAGCCACTTGGATTCATGCATATTTCTCTCTCTCTTTTTAAATCTATTTTCTTATCTCTTTCTCCCTTCTTTCCTTTCCTTTCTGTCATCCACCAGGCTGTATGTGGCATATCTGCCCCTTCTTGATGGGCTGTGCCTCACCGACAGGCTTGAAAACCATTGACATATCCCTTCCCTGGCTCTGCACCACTACAATGGCAGGTTCCCTTTGCACATTTTTTGGAAGTGGTTCCTATTTCTCTCCCCTCTTCCTCTTCTTCCCCACATCCACTAAGCTCCACATATCACAACCTTCCCCCTCCTTCCTCTCTATCTACCCCATGTGCTGAGCATCACACCCCGAGCAACATAGGCACAGTCTACCAGAAGCTGCCTGGCCTGACACTTAGCCCCACCCTTTCACCCCCAGTACATACCACAAAGAGCCCATTCCATCCCCCCTTTCAGCTGGGCCTGCCCTGTTGTACCATAGCTGAGTGACTGGCCCTGCCCATTAAATAAGGTGGTGAAGAGTATCATGCCCAGAGATGAGCAAACAACAAAGAATGCACAGCCTGCTTGCTCAGACATAACCACATCAAACAAAAAAGCGGGACAAAACAAACAAATCTACAATCAATAAATGAAGAAAATAATTACTGAATATCCTGAAGACAGCAGTTAATATCAAAACATACACAAAAAAAAAAAGGACAGGATTGTTCCAGTAGGCATCCAAAATAAAACATCAGATAACATTCCAGTAGAAAAAAAAGACATTGGAACTACATGATAGAGAATTCAAATCTCTAACATTCAGGGATATCCAAGAGTTGAAGGAAGAAGCAGACAAAAATAAGGGAAAAAATAGACAAAATTGTAGAAAAGAAAGACAAAACAATGGAAGAAATCGGAAAATAATGCAGGAACAAAACATCAAAATAAACACACAATTAGAAATCATACAAAAACAGTAATTAGATATCCAAAAGATAAACAATAAGGTTTCAGGAATGGAGTGTGTCATAGAAGGTTTGAGGAGCAGATTTGAAACAACAGAAGACAGAATCAGCAAAACTGAACACAAATTCTTTGATAACCCTTTAAAAACCCTTTATTTGAGGAAAAATCAGAGAAAAGAACAAAGAAAAAGAAAACATGAGAACAATGGGGGATACAATAAAAGACAAAAATTGACAAGTGATCAGAGTTCCAGAACAAGGGGAGAAAATGAAAAACACAGAGAGGATCATTGAAGAATTGCTAACAGAAAACTTCCCTAATATCATGAAAGATGAAAAACTGACTAACCAAGAAGCTCAAGGAACCCTATATAGGAGAGACCCGAAAAGAAAATCACCAAGACATGTCATAATCACACTTGTTAGAACCAAAAACAGAGAAAGAATCCTGGGAGCAGCTCAAGAAAGACGAAAAGTCACATACGGAGGGAAAACAATAGGACTAAGCTCTGATTACTCAGCAGAAACCACACAGGCAAGAAGGCAATGAAATGACATGTATAAAATCCTGAAAGAAAAAAAAAAAATTACAGACCAGGAATAGTATATACCGCAAACCTTTTGCTAAAATATGATGGTGAAATTAAGACTTTTACAGATAAACAGAAATTAAGGAAATATGTGAAAGCCAAACCAAACTTAGAAGAATTATTAAAGGGAATCCTTCTGTCAGAGAACAAATGACATCAGATGACAGCCTGAATCTAGGACACAGACCACATCAGCCAGATACCAACCTAGGTAATGAGTTCTCAAGGATAAATTGAAACTAAAAGATTTACAACAAGGGAACCAGAGAGGTTAATCTGTAATTGACAAAAATGCCACAACAATAAAAGAGTGAATAAAGGGTATAGGTATAGAACTTTCAAATAGAGAAGAAATCAAAATGATACCAAGTAATAAAAGACTGGTTCAAACTTAGGAAGACAAGGGTAAGTTTCAAGGTAACCACAAACAAAAGTAACAAACCTACTCCTGAGGTTCACTCTTAAGCCCAAGATTAGACAGGCCAACAAACAAAGCCAGACTAATTGGGCACACCTGCCTAGGGGCAAGGACAAGAAGGCAGGAGGGGACAGGAAAGCTGGTAACGGGGGACCAAAATCAGAGAAGGGGAGAGTATTGACATGTCACGGGTTTGGCAACCAATGTCACAAAACAATATGCATATTATTTTTTTAGTGAGAAGCTAGTTTGCTCTGTAAACCTTCATCTAAATTACAATTTAAAAAAAAATGAAAGAAGGGGGCCAAGATGACTGACTAGGTAGACGCTACCTCGGATCCCTCTTGCAACAAAGACTCGGAAAAACAAGTGAATCAATCACACACATGACAATATACGAACCCTGACCAACAAACACAGATTTAAAGAGTTGACCTGAGTGACAGAGACCGAGAACGAACAACTACGGGGAAGCAGTGACTGTTTTCGGAGTCTGGAGCCAGTGCCCCAGTCAGGAAACCTTGGCTCTGGGCTTTGGACTGGGTGCAGAGGAGCTGAGCACAGCATCCTGTGATGGCACAAACACGGGGCGCAATCCTACCCCTCTGAACTGACCTCGGGAGGGGGTCCAGCCGGTCCGCACGGGCGGCACGGTGACGTGGCTGGTGGGAGAATTCACGGGGAGGCAACGACTGGTTTTGGAGCCAGGAGTGCAGCATCCCAGCCTGGGAACCTTGGCGCCAGGCTTTGGATTGGGCACAGGGGAGCTGAGCACGGCATCCTGATATGGCGCAAACACGGGGCGCAGCCCTAGCCCCCAGAACTGACCTCGGGGGAAGCCCAGCCAGTGCACACAGACGGCGCAGAGACGCGGCTGACAGGAGGAGAAGTCACCAGGAGGCAGCGACTGGTTTTGGAGCCAGGAGTGCAGCGTTCCAGCCGGGGAACCTTGACACTGAGCTTTGGACTGAGAGCGGAGGAACTAACCGAGGCTTCTGAGACAGTGCAAGCATGGGATGTGGGCCTGACCCTTGGGGGCAATCTCTACCCAGCCAGTGCACACAGTCGACACGCCCCTCGGAAAGCTCAGATAAAACAGTCATCCCAAGCAAGATAAGTAACTTTGTCTATATTCCTGGGTGCTACTGTATCCTATTTTTCTGAACCCTACCCTCCCCTTCCCAGGCAGCTTCATTAACATTGGAATTTCCTGAGCCAGAGGGAGAACTGCTCCGCAGTTTTTCTTTTCCTTTTTTTTTTTTTTTGGTCTTTTCCTAACCCATTCTTCTGGCCTGAGAGAAGCAGCTACAAAAAACCCAGGGACCAAAAATCCTTCCCTAAATTGGACTAAAAACACAGAACCAGCTCCAGCCAAGCATATGTGATCCACAGTCTCGGGCTTTCATCCCCACAGGGAACAAGGTGGCTGTTATAATGCAACGGCATTTCTGATAGGCATCTGACTGCATTTGTTTTAGTGGATTTACTGGAAAGACAAGTTTCCCAGGTCTGATATCTCTGCGTATTCAACAGAGCCCTCACTGACCCACAACAGGGAACTGAGGGTTGAAGCTCCCCCCAGACCACCTAGCCTCCTGCCTTAGGGGTCTAAGTAGGGTAACACCTACCAATCTGTAGAGGTACTTGCAGTGAGGGCCTAAGGTACAGCTGCAGAGCCCACCCACCAAGGTGCTTTAGGAATAGAGACACACCTACCTCACTGACACTTGGGGGGAAGCCTGTCAGCATCCTGCCCCCCCTGGAGTGTGAACCCCAACTGCTACTAGAATCTGGTGCACACAACTATCACCACTACTTCTAAAGGTGGATAGGTGACAGTGTGCATCACACACTTGATGACCCAAAATCAGATTCTACTCAAAAATAGTGGATGGACTCAGGCATATATATCTGGTAACAGCCCAAACTGGCTGGTAATAGATCATAAGTGAGTCAAGGGCTACAACGATCAAGACAGCACAATCTAGTAGCCCATCTATGTATATTGAAAGAAAACAAAACAAGATAAGACTCGGTGAGCAAATATAGAATAAATCACTACAGTATCTTAGTGATGGCTCAGAGACAGCAGTGGATATCAAACCACGTAAAGAAGCAGACCATGACTGCTTCTACTACTCCCCAAACTAAAGAATCAAAATCTTTCGCAAATGAAGACACAACCCTGGAATTGCCAGATACAGAATATAAAAAACTAATTTACAGAATGCTTCAAGACATCAGGGATGACCTCAGAAATGAAATAAGGCAATCTACAGAAAAAGCCAAAGAACACACGGATAAAGCAGTTGAAGAAATCAAAAAGATTATTCAACAACATAGTGGAAAAATTAATAAGTTGCAAGAATCCATAGAAAGACAGCATTCAGAAGTCCAAAAGATTAACAATAAAATTACAGAATTAGACAACGCAATAGAAAGTCAGAGGAGCAGACTCGAGCAATTAGAATGCAGAGTAGGAAATCTGGAGGACCAGGGAATAGACACCAATATAGCTGAAAAAAAATCAGATAAAAGAATTTTAAAAAATGAAGAAACCCTAAGAATCATGTGGGACTCTATCAAGAAGAATAACTTGCGTGTGATTGGAGTTCCAGAACAGGGAGGGATAACAGAAAACACAGAGAAAATAGTTGAAGAACTCCTGACAGAAAACTTCCCTGACATCATGAAAGACGAAAGGATATCTATCCAAGATGCTCATCGAACACCATTTAAGATTGATGCAAAAAGAAAAACACCAAGACATATTATCATCAAACTTGCCAAAACCAAAGATAAAGAGAAAATTTTAAAAGCAGCCAGGGATAAAAGAAAGGTCTCCTACAAGGCAGAATCAAAAAGAATAAGTTCAGACTACTCAGCAGAAACCATGCAGGCAAGAAAGGAATGGGATGACATATACAGAGCACTGAAGGAGAAAAACTGCCAGCCAAGGATCATATATCCAGCAAAACTCTCTGAAATATGAAGGGGAAATTAAGACATTTACAGATAAACACAAGCTTAGAGAATTTGAAAAAACCAAACCAAAGCTACAAGAAATACTAAAGGAAATTGGTCAGAAAACTAGTAATATCAGATACCAGCACAACACAAGGTCACAGAACAGAACATCCTGATATCAACGCAAATAGGGAAATCACAAAAACAAGTTAAGATTAATTAAAAAAAAAAAGCTCAAAACAAGGAATCATTGAAGTCAATATGTAAAAGATCACAATAATCAAAAAGAGGGACTAAATATAGGTGGCATAGAACTGCCATATGTAGAGGGATACAAGGCGATATAGGACAATACAAGTTAGGTTTTTACTTAGAAAAATAGGGGCAAATATTAAGGTAACCACAAAGAGGTATAACAACTCCATAACTCAAAACAAAAACCAAGAAAAACATAACAACTCAGCAAACATGAAGTCAAATACTATGAAAATGAGGAACACACAATTTACAAAGAAAAATGTCTCAGCACAAAAAAGTAAGTGGAAAAATGAAATTGACAACAACACACATAAAAAGGCATCAAACACATACTGATCTATAATTACGCTGAATGTAAATGGACTGAACGCACCAATAAAGAGACAGAGAGTCTCAGACTGGATAAAGAAACACAATCCGTCTATATGCTGCCTACAAGAGACACACTTTAGACTTAGAGACACAAACAAACTAAAACTCAAAGGATGGAAAAAAAAATATGTCAAACAATAAGCAAAAAAAAAGAGGAGTAGCAATATTAACTTCTGACAAAATAGACTTTAAAGTTAAATCCACCACAAAGGATAAAGAAGGACACTACATAATGATAAAATGGATGATTGACCAGGAAGATATAACCATATTAAATATTTATGTACCCAATGACAGGCCTGCAAGATACATAAAACAAATTTTAACAGAACTGAAAAGGGAGATAGACACCTCCACAATTATAGTAGGAGACTTCAATATACCACTTTCGGAGAAGGACAGGACATCCAGTAAGAAGCTCAATAGAGACATGGAAGACCTAATTACTACAATCAACCAACTTGACCTCATTGACTTATACAGAACTCTCCACCCAACTGCTGCAAAGTATACTTTTTTTCTAGTGCACATGGAACATTCTCTAGAATAGACCACATATTAGGTCATAAAACAAACCTTTGCAGAATCCAAAACATCGAAATATTACAAAGCATCTTCTCAGACCACAAGGCCATAATAGTGGTAATCAATAACAGAAAAATTAGGGAAAAGAAATCAAATACTTGGAAACTGAACAATACCCTGCTCAAAAAAGACTGGGTTATAGAAGACGTTAAGGAGGGAATAAGGAAATTCATAGAATGCAACGAGAATGGAAATACTTCCTATCAAAACCTCTGGGACACAGCAAAAGCAGTGCTCAGAGGCCAATTTATATCGATAAATGCACACATACAAAAAGAAGAAAGAGCCAAAATCAGAGAACTGTCCCTACAACTTGAACAAATAGAAAGTGAGCAACAAAAGAATCCATCAGGCACCAGAAGAAAACAAATAATAAAAATAAGAGCTGAACTAAATGAATTAGAGAACAGGAAAACAATTGAAAGACTTAACAAAGCCAAAAGCTGGTTCTTTGAAAAAACTAACAAAATTGATAAACCATTGGCCAGACTGAGTAAAGAAATACAGGAAAGGAAACACATAACCTGAATAAGAAACGAGAAGGGCCACATCACAACAGACCCAACTGAAATTAAAACAATCATATCAGATTATTACGAAAAATTGTACTCTAACAAATTTGCAAACCTAGAAGAAATGGATGAATTCCTGGAAAAATACTACCCACCTAAACTAACACAATCAGAAGTAGAACAAATAATAGACCCATAACAAAAAAGAGATTGAAACGGTAATCCAAACACTCCCAACAAAAAAAAGCCCTGGCCCGGATGCCTTTACTGCAGAATTCTACCAAACTTTCAGAGAAGAGTTAACACCACTACTACTAAAAGTATTTCAAAGCATAGAAAATGACGGAATACTACCTAACTCATTCTCTGAAGCCACCATCTCCCTGATACCAAAACCAGGTAAAGACATCGCAAAAAAAGAAGATTACAGACCTATATCCCTCATGAACATAGATGCAAAAATCCTCAACAAAATTCTAGCCAATAGAATTCAACAACATATCAAAAAAATAATCCACCATGACCCAGTGGGATTTATACCAGGTATGCAAAAAAAAAAAAAAAAAAATTTTTATGCAAGGTTGGTTTAATATTAGAAAAACCATTAATGCAATCCACCATATAAATAAAACAAAAGACAAAAAACACATGATCTTATCAATTGATACAGAAAAGGCATTTGACAAAGTCCAACACTCATTCATGATAAAAACTTTCACCAAAATAGGAATTGAAGGAAAATTCCTCAACATAATAAAGGGCATTTTTTTTTTTTTATACAAAGCCAACAGCCAACATCACTCTAAATGGAGAGAGCCTGAAAGCATTTCCCTTGAGAATGGGAACCAGACAAGGATGCCCTTTATCACCACTCTTATTCAACATTGTGCTAGAGGTCCTAGCCAGAGCAATTAGGCTAGACAAAGAAATAAAGGGCATCCGGATTGGCAAGGAGGAAGTAAAATTATCTCTATTTGCAGATGACAGGATCTTATACACGGAAAACCCTAAGGAATCCTCCAGAAAACTACTGAAACTAATAGAAGAGTTTGGCAGAGTCTCAGGTTATAAGATAAACATACAAAAATCACTTGGATTCCTCCACATCAACAAAAAGAACATCGAAGAGCAAATCACCAAATTAATACCATTCACAGTAGCCCCCAAGAAGATAAAATACTTAGGAATAAATCTTATCAAAGATGTAAAAGACCTATACAAAGAAAACTACAAAGTACTAGTGCAAGAAACTAAAAAGGACCTACTTAAGTGGAAAAACATACCTTGCTCATGGATAGGAAGACTTAACATAGTAAAAATGTCTATTCTACCAAAAACCATCTATACATACAATGCACTTCCGATCCAAATTCCAATGTCATTTTTTAAGGTGATAGAGAAACAAATCACCAACTTCATATGGAAGGGAAAGAAGCCTCGGATAAGTAAAGCATTACTGAAAAAGAAGAAAGTGGGAGGCCTCACTCTACCTGATTTCAGAACCTATTGTACCGCCACAGTAGTCAAAACAGCCTGGTACTGGCACAACAACAGGCACATAGACCAATGGAACAGAATTGAGAACCCAGATATAAATCCATCCACATATGAGCAGCTGATATTTGACAAAGGCCCAGTGTTAGTTAATTGGGGAAAAGGTAGTGTTTTTAACAAATGGTGCTGGCATAACTGGATATCCATTTGCAAAAAAATGAAACAGGACCCATAGCTCACACCATGCACAAAAACTAACTACAAGTCGATCAAAGACCTAAACATAAAGACTAAAACGGTAAAGACCATGGAAGAAAAAATAGGGACAACCTTAGGAGCCCTAATACAAGGCATAAACAGAATACAAAACATTGCCAAAATGACGAAGAGAAACCAGATAACTGGGAGCTCCTAAAAATCAAACACCTATGCTCATCTAAAGACTTCACCAAAAGAGTATAAAGACCACCTACAGACTGGGAAAAAAATTTCAGCTATGACATCTCCGACCAGTGCCTGATCTCTAAAATCTATATGATTCTGTCAAAACTCAACCACAAAAAGACGAACAACCCAATCAAGAAGTGGGCAAAGGATATGAACACGCACTTCACTAAAGAAGATATTCAGGCAGCTAACAGATACATGAGAAAATGCTCTCGATCATTAGCCATTACAGAAATGCAAATTAAAACTACGTTGAGATTCCATCTCACTCCAACAAAACTGGCATTAATGCAAAAAACACAAAAGAATAAATGTTGGAGAGGCTGCGGAGAGATTGGAACTCTTATACACTGCTGGTGGGAATGTAAAATGGTACAATCACTTTGGAAATCTATCTGGCATTATCTTAAACAGTTAGAAATAGAACTACCATACAACCCAGAAATCCCACTCCTCGGAATATACCCTAGAGAAATAAGAGCCTTCACACAAACAGATATATGCACACCCATGTTTATTGCAGCTCTGTTTACAATAGCAAAAAGCTGGAAGCAACCAAGGTGTCCATCAACGGATGAATGGTTAAATAAATTGTGGTATATTCACACAATGGAATACTACGCATCAATAAAGAACAGTGACGAATCTGTGAAACATTTCATAACGTGGAGGAACCTGGAAGGCATTATGCTGAGTGAAATTAGTCAGAGGCAAAAGGACAAATATTGTATAAGACCACGATTATAAGATCTTGAGACATAGTATAAACTGAGAAGAACACATACTTTTGTGGTTACGAGGGGGGGAGGGAGGGAGGGTGGGAGAGGGTTTTTTACTGATTAGTTAGTAGATAAGAACTACTTTAGGTGAAGGGAAGGACAATAGTCAATACAAGGAAGGTCAGCTCAACTGGACTGAACCAAAAGCAAAGAAGTTTCTGGGATAAACTGAATGCTTCGAAGGTCAGCGGAGCAAGGGTGGGGGTTTGGGGACTGTGGTTTAAGGGGACTTCTAAGTCAATTGGCAAAATAATTCTATGATGAAATCATTCTGCATCCCACTTTGAAATGTGGCATCTGGGGTCTTAAATGCTAACAAGTGTCCATCTAAGTGCATCAGCTGTTCTCAACCCACCTGGAATGAAGAACACCAAGGTCAGATGACAACTATGAGCCCAAGAGACAGAAAGGGCCACATGAACCAGAGAATTACATCATCCTGAGACCAGAAGAACTAGTTGGTGCCCGGCCACAACCGATGACTGCCCTGACAGGGAGCATAACAGAGAACTCCTGAGGAAGCAGGAGATCAGTGGGATGCAGACCCCAAATTCTCACAAAAAGACCATACTTAATGGTCTGACTGAGACTAGAGGAATCCCGGCGGTCATGGTCCCCAAACCTTCTGTTGGCCCAGGACAGGCACCATTCCCGAGGACAACTCATCAGACATGGAAGGGACTGGACAGTGGGTAGGAGAGAGATGCTGATGAAGAATGAGCTATTTGTATCAGGTGGACACTTGAGACTGTGTTGGCATCTCCTGTCTGGAGGGGGGATGGGAGGGTAGAGAGGGTTGGAAGCCCGCAAAATTGTCACGAAAGGAGAGATTGGAAGGGCTGACTCATTAGGGGGAGAGCAAGTGGGAGTATCGAGTAAGGTGTATATAAACTTATATGTGAAAGACTGACTTGATTTGTAAACATTCACTTGAAGCTCAATAAAAATTAAAAAAAAATGAGATACAACCTTAAAAAAAAAAAGGTTTTGAGTTCAAATCCTGTCCTCACAACTTATTATCTGTGTATTCTTGGTAATTTATAAGCCCTCCCTTTGGAGTAATTTATATGGTATAACAGAGGAGATTATGATAGTAATAAGCTCTCAGGTTTACTGATATTTAGTTATAATTTCTTATCATCATTAAAATCACTCTTCTTATTACTAAGATTTTGGTCTGGTAGTCTCTCATTGTCTAGTATTCTTTCTTGTATTCTAACCAAAATGGTGTGCCCTCCTTTTCCATTCAGGTTTTGTATCATCTTTTTCAGCATACCTTTCCTGAACCCTCAGGTGACACTTAAGCCCTTCCACTCTACTTGCAATGGTTTCTGTATGTAACTCTCTTAAGCACATTTTTTTTGTTTGTTTGTTTCACTAAGCATATTTTTGCCTTTTACTTATACCAATTTATTGCACTAAATATGTATGAAAGCCTCTGGGTTTGCTATATTAATGTAAGAGAGTAACCTAATAATTCATGCATTCACTTAACAAATATTTTATATGATAAGTATTTCAAGTATCAAATCTTAAACTACTGTTATAGCTCTGTATTTTATATCTGTTTAGGTAGGAAAATGAAAGGACTAAAGACACTAGCCATACACTATGGATAAATTTGCAAGCCAGAGGATTTTTTTCTGGAAAAATAATATTTTTTTCAAAACAACATAAAAAAAAAAGTTATGTTAAGCTTTTTTTTTTTTTTGCAAAGGTTTCTGTCTAATGATGTTTGTCTAGTACTTAGAAATGACTCAAGTGACTGTCATGATTAGAATGAGAGGAAGTCTGATACAGACAACTTGAACATCCATAATATTACCAGTTTGGCACAAAAACCCACAAAAGTGATGACTTACATCAGCAAGCCCTTCATCTATTAGGAAAGAAAAGCTGAAATAAGAAAGCACGAGATGTCTTCATTGATGTCTTTGTTAGTTCTGAGGACTGAACTATACATTCATTAGTAATTGCCTTGTATGCAGTTACTGAAAAATTATGACATGTGGTACTACATCTGACTGATTTCATTTTGATGTCTATTTTGAATAGTGCTTGACAATTTCAGTGGACACCAACTTAATTGTCGTCAAGGCATTTGTATTATTATATAAATGCACAGCAGTCATTTCATGTAGCCTTAGGGGGTAAAGATGAACCAATTAGTGATCCTGGCTTGACTTTATTTAAACAAATAATTTTCCATGTTGAAATACATTTAATACAGAATTGTGCTGTTTTATGTCTTTGCTTTTAAGGGTTTCTTAACTAGTATATGCAAAATTCGGTTTAGCCATACAAAATAAAATCAATGCAATAAACAGCAAAGTGATAAGGGGAACCCCCACAAGTTCCTTTAAAACCCATATGCATTTGTGGAAATCTTCATAAATCTAGTCAATGAGAAAAACAATATATTTATGCTATAGCTACTAGGCATTTGAACATTTTCTAACACAACAGAGAAAAATAATTTTATTTAGCGGGCTTGAATCAGAGCTTCAGAACCTGGAACACTCGCATTTTGGGAATTGTTTACAAGTCTGCAAAGATATCGGGAGATTGGGAAATGCTTTGAGCATCTGGGGGCCCAGTCTGCCTTATTCATTGTCCAGCTTTTGCATTCATAAGGTGATTGAAAACATGATGCCTTGGGTCAGGTGCACCTTAAACATCTTTGCTTTTCCACACTTCAGTGAGGTCCTTTGCAGCAGATTTGCCCAATGGAGTGCATCTTTTGATTTCTTGACTGCTGCTTCCATGGGTGTTGATTGTGGATCCATGTAAAATGAAAGCTTTGACAACTTCAAACTTTTCACCATTTTTCTTGATGTTGCTTATTGGTCCAGTTGTGAGGATTTTTTTTTTTTATGTTGAGGTGCAATCCATACTGAAGCCTGTAGTCTTTGATCTTCATCAGTAAGTGCTTCAAGTCCTCTTTACTTCCAGCAAGCAAGGTTGTGTCATCTGCATAACACAGGTTGTTAGTGAGTCTTCCTCCAATCCTGATGCCCATTTCTTCTTCATATAAGTCCAGCTTCTAGGATTATTTGATCAGCTTAGAGATTGAATGAATACAGTGAAAGAATACAAACCTGATGCACACCTTTCCTGACTTTCAACCACACGGTATCCAGTTCTCTGTGCAATACACTGTCTGTAGGTAAAGATTCCTCAAGATAACAATTAAGTGTTCTGGAATTCCCATTCTTCGCAATGCTATCCATAATTTGTCATGATACACACAGTCAAATGTCATAAAATAGCATAGTCAATAAAATTGCATAGTCAATAAAAGACAGGGGTGCATCCTTCTGGTATTTTCTGCTTTCAGCCAGAATCCATCTAACATCCCTCCTTCCATGTCCTCTTTTGAATTTGGTTTGATTTCCGGTAAGTTCCCTGTGGATATATTGCTGCAGCAATTTTTAAAGAATCTTCAGCAAAATTTTACTTGTGTGTGATATAAATGATACTCTTCAATAATTTCCACATTCTGTTGGGTCACCTTTCTTGGGAATAGGCATAAACATGAATCTCTCCCAGACAGCTGGCCAGATAGCTCTCTTCCAAATTTTGTGGCATAGAAGAGATAGCACTTCCAGTGCTGCATACATTTATTGAAACATCTCAGTTGGTATTCCATTAATTCCTGGAGCCTTTTTTTTTTTTGCCAATGCCTTCAGGGCAACTTGGACCTCTACTTTCAGTACCTTCATTTCCTGATCTTATGCTACCTCCTGAAATGGTTGAAAGTCAATTTTTTTTGGTACAGTGACTCTGTATTCCTTTCATCTTCTTTTGATGCTTCCTGCATCCTTTAATATTTTCAGCGTAGAATCCTTCAGTATTGCAACTAAAGGCTTGAATTTTTCTCCGGTTCTTTAAGCTCGAAAAATGCTGTGTTCTTCCCTTTTGGGTTTCTAATACCAGGTCTTTACACTTTTCATTACAATACTTTATCTTCTTGAGCCACCTTTTGAAATCTTCTGTTCAGCTCTTTCATTTCATCATTTCTTCCATTGGCTTTAGCCACTCTACATTCAAGAGCAAGTTTCAGAGTCTCTTCTGACATCCATTTTGGTCTTTTCTTTCTTTCCTGTCTTTTTAATGATCTCTTGTTTTCTTCATGTATGATGTCCTTGATGTCATCCCACAACTTGCCTGGTCTTTGGTCTTTACTGTTCAACACATCAAATCTGTTTTTGAGATGGTCTTTAAATTCAGGTGGGATATACTCAAGGTTGTACTTTGACTCTCTTGGGCTTGTTCTAATTTTCTTCAGTTTCAACTTGAACTTGCATATGAGCAACTGATGGTCTATTCTGCAGTCAGTCCCTGGCCTTGTTCTGACAAATGATATTGAGCTTTTCCATTGTCTTTTTCCACAAATGTAGTTGACTTGATTCCTGTATATTTCTTCTGGTGATGTCTACGTGTACAGTCACATCTATGTTGTTGAAAAAACACATTTGCAAGAAGAAGTTGTTAGTCTTGTAAAATTCTTTAGTGTGATTCCTGACATGTTTTCTTTCACCACGACCATATTTTCAACTATCAATCCTTATTCTTTGTCTCCAGTTTTTGCATTCCAATCATCAGTAATTATCAATGCATCCTGGTTGCATGTTTGCTCAATTTCAGATTGTAGAAGTTGGTAAAAATCTTCAATTTCTTTGTCCTTTTCTTTAGTGTCTTTCTTGTAGGCATATGGATATTACCCTATCACTGACAGCATTGTATTTCAGGATAGATTGAAATGTTCTTTTTGAGAATTAATATGATGCTATTCCTCTTCAATTTGCCATATGATTATCCAATTCAAAATGGCCAATACAGTCTATTTCAGCTCAGTAATGCCTTGGTTATCACTTTTTTTTATATGTTTCATTTCATTTAACCAAATAGGACTGACCAAATGGCTATATCATGCATGATACTAGGTTTGCCACTCGGGATATCATTAAAAGACAAATTCTCCCTTTCTCATCTACAACAATACCACCACTACTCCAACAAAAATGAAAGAAAAAAGATGAAGAAAATTTACAAATGATATGTATCATATATACACTTTGCTTAAATGGACAGTAATCTTTATGGGATATGCTATCATAAAACAAATCAAAATAACACAACCAACATTATGATTTGAAACATGTTTGTTTTAAGATTAAATCACTTTTGTGTTTAAAATAGTCATGGACCCATGTATTGTATTCAAGTAAATACATTAATTTTTTTCTGTGCTTAAAAAAATATATTCAGTGAAAGTATTTTATTTAGCTACACATACTTACACCAAAAGGAAAAACAAAATGAAAATGCAATGTTTTTGTGACCCAGAGGCCTCAAAAATACAGACTAAGTTTTTTTTTTTTTTAAACTGGGAACATGGGCTTGAGAGATTCAGGAAAAGAAATATAAATTAAAGAAGTCAATTTTGTTGGAAGCAGTGCCTTTGACAGATTCATGACAAGATGGAAGAATAATTTTTGTTTTGAACAGTAGGTTGAAAGATTAATGGTAAGAAATAGAAAAACCATTTTTATTGGGGGATGCAGTTCTATGAGATTTGTGATTTAAGATTTTTTTTTTCTTTATTTTTGGAAACTTAGGCTCTGGAAGTATACAAAAAGGAAAGAAAAAAAAAATCCATTTAATTACCCAAAGTCCTTCACAGAAATGTCAGCTAATGATTTTGTTAGAGCTAAAGTCAAGGTTGCTGATAGTTTCCCCTTTGTCAAAGGTTCTCTTAAGTATATCATAAAAAGGTAGTTTACATGTACATCTTTATTTCTGTACGTTCGTCTGTTTATGTCAAAGAAAAGCAGGCAAAGATCATGAGAGATTTAAGTTATTTTATTAATTTTATTAATCAAAACTAACTTATTTTATTAGTTTTATTAAACTCTATACTTCTCAGTCTTCAGGTGCGTCATATGATACAAAAATAAGTCTCTACTGATAGCAGTTTTTTTTTTATTTTTGCTGATAACTTCCTGCCAGTAAAAAAGTTAGTACATATTTACCATCACTATAAACTGAAGTCTATTATTTTTAAATTCCAGAGAGTTATTTTCCTTAAATAACAATTAACAAACTATTTTAGATCCCTCACACAATTAAAAAGTATTCTAGAATCTAGTCATTGATCAATAACAATTCAGAATTGAAAGGGATTAGATTAGATTAAACAAATATCCCTATTTACATTGTTGGTTCAAAGGCAAGCCTACCATATTTCAGGATATGCCTCAGTCTCCCTTTCAACTCAGATATATTGATTTTGAATCCTTGTTCTTCCAAGTTCTAGCTGTGGGAATTTTACCAGGATACTGAATGCCTCTAAGTCTGTTTTCTCATCTGTAAATTAAATAGTAGTACAATATGACACATTCAGTTGTTATGAGATTTAAATATGGTATTGTTTCTAATTGAATTAGCATGGTGTGTGATACAGTGTTAGAGTTCAATAAGCGGTTATCATTTATTTAGTATTAGTAGTTGTCAGCAGCAGTGACTTAGTAGTAGTAGTATAATATCCAGGGTTACGTAGGTTGTTAAGAGTACAGTTTGGAAGAATGCCCATCTTTGCCAAATTTGCCTATGTCAACAGTACACATTTTTTTTGTTTGTTTTTAACAGTACCCTGGAAAAGTGATTTACTTGATTTTTAGATACTTAATAATTATAATTAATAAAAGTCATAATTCATCTATAATCTGATATTTATTGCTCTACCTGGTGTTGGCCTACTTTGAGCCTATATTTTTTAATCTATTGAAAACATTAATGATTTCGAATGGCAAAGTTTATTGATTTCTTACTATGTGCCAAATACTATTCCAGGTGCTGTATATGTATAAGCTATAACAATCATATGAGTTAGGTGAACCATGACCCCCCTATAACAATTAAGGCAAGAAAAGGGATACAAAAGTTATTTTGCTGAAAATTACATGTCGACTATTGGTTATAGAAGGATTTAAAGACAAGTAATCTGACAAACTCGTAATCAAATCAATATCATCTCTGCTAGAAAGAGGTCCAAAAATAGCTGTACCTGTGACATATCTAATTGGATTTGTCATGATAAAATTTAAAGCATTTCTTCTCCCATTTAGCTACCTAAATTTTTAGTCCTTTGATATACTATATCAAAGGGTGGATGAAACCCAGAATATTACAGAATGAAGCCTAGGAAAAGAAATAGTGGATCATGGAAACATGTAAGTATATGTGTACTCTTAAAAGAAGTTTATTATAGACAGTCAATCACATAAATAAGTGTGTGCAATCACATATAAAAAAGGAGCTAACATTCATATACAGAAAGAGTTCATAGAAACACATGATAATAATAACAAAAACCTAACGGATTAATGTGTCAGGGTTGTATCATTTCACCATACTTATTCAATCTTTATGCTGAGCAAATAATCCCAGAAGCTGCGCTGTATAAAGAAGAATGGGCATCAGGACTGGAGGAAGACTCATTAACAATCTACAACATACAGATGACACAATCTTGCTTTTTGAAAGCAAGGAGGACTTGAAGCACTTACTAATGAAGATCAAAGATGACAGCCTTCAGTATGGATTACACCTAAGAATAAAGAAAACAAAAATCTTCACGACTGGACCAACAAGCAACATTGTGATGTTGTTTTTTGGTGCAGTTGGGTGAGTTTCGACTCACAGAAACCCTGTGTACAACAGAATGAAGCGCTACCCAGCCCTGTGCCATCCTCACAATTCTTGCTATGTTTGAGCCCATTATTGCAGCCACTGTATCAATCAATCTTCTTGAGGTTCTCCCTCTTTTTCATTGATGCTCTGCTTCACCAGTCATGATGTAATTCTCTAGGGTCTGATTCCTCCTGATAACATGACCAAAGTAAGTGAGATGAAGTCTCACCATCCTTGTTCCCAAGGAGCACTCTTGACTATACTTCCTCCAAGACAGACTTGTTCCTTCCTCTGGACGTCTGTGGTGTATTCAATATTCTTCAAATAACACCATAATTCAAAGGCATCAGTTCTTCTTGGGTCTTCCTTATTCATTGTCCAGCTTTTGCATGCATATGAGGTCATTGAAAGTGTCATGGTTTGAGTCACACACACCTTAGTCCTCAAAGTGAGATCTTTGCTTTTCAACACTGTAAAGATGTCTTTTGCAGCAGATTTTCCCAATTCAACACATTCTTTGATTTCTTGACTGTTGATTCCATGGGCAATTACTGTGAATCCACATAAAATTAAATCCCTGACAACCTCGATCTTTTCTCTATTTATCATTATGTTGCTTATTGGCCCAGTTGTGAGGATTTTTGTTTTCTTTATGTTGAGGTGTAATTCATACTGAAGGCTATAGTCTTTGATCTTCATCAGAAAATATTGAAGTCTCTTAGCTTTCAGCAAGCAAGTTTGTGTCATCTGCTGTATATCACATTTTGTTAATGAGTCTGCTCCCAATCCTGATACCTCTTTCTTCTTTGTATAGTCCAGTTTCTGGGATTATTTGCTCAGTATACAGATTAAGTATGGTGAAACTATACAACCCTGATGCACAACTTTTCTGATTTTGAGCCATATAATATCCTCCTGTTTTGCCTCTTGGTCTATGAACAAGTTCATCATGAGCAGAGTTCAGTGTCCTGGAATTCCATTCTTTGCAATGCTGTCAATATTTGTTATGATCCACACAGTTGAATGCCTATGCATAATCAATAAAACATAAGAAAACACTGATGTTCTGTGCTTTCAGCCAAAATGCATCTAAACATCAGCAATGATATTGCTTGTTCCACGTCCTCTTCTGAATTTGGCTTGAATTTCTGGCAGTTTCCTCTTGTTGTACTACTGCAACCATTTTTGAATGATCTTTAGCAAAATGTTACTTGCATGTGGTGTTAATGATACTGTTTGATATTTTCCACATTCTGTTGACTCACCTTTCTTTGGAAGAAGCATGGGGAATCATAAAAGGAGAAAATATTGAAGTTTTCAAGGATTTCATTTTACTGGGATCCACAATCCAAGCAGCAGTCAAGAAATCAAGTTATATATTGCATAGGGCCTCTTTCAGGTATTAAAAAGCAAAGATATCACCTTGAGGACTTAAGGATACCTGACCCAAGCCATGGTATTTTCAACGGCTTCCTATGCATGTAAAAGCTGGACAGTGAATAAGGAGGACTGAAGAAGAATTGATGCCTTTGAATTATGGCGTTGGTGAAGAATATTGATTATATCATGGACTGACTGCCCAAAGAAAGAACCAGTATGTCTTGGAAGAAGTATAGCCAGGATGCTCCTTAGAAGTGAGGATGGTGAGACTTTATCTCACATACTTTGGACATGTTTTAAGGAGGGACCAACTCCTGAAAAAAAACTGTTCATTTCAATATCATTCCTAATTAATTAAAAACAACTAATGGCAAAAAAAAAAAAATTCAGTAAATTACTTCACTTCCAAATAATGTGAAATATCACATTAAGTAAGAAATTTTTGGTAAAAACAGAGTGATATGCATGCTATAAAATAAAATATGGAAAAAATCAGCTGAGAGGAAACACTCCAAAGTATAAACACTAGTTTCTTTTCTGGGAAAGTATACAAATGAAGTTGAAATTAATTTTTATCAAAATTTATGTAATTTTGATCTTTAAAGCATTTAAAATATTTAATAAAACAACATAATCAATCAGAAAATGAATTAAAATTAGTCACATAAAAATATTGTTTAAGTTTTACCCAACAGATTTTAAGAGTGCATTGTGCAATTTTCTCTAGCCTTAAAATGTCATAAGGTTAAAGGTATGAACTGGAAAGAAGGACACTTTTTAGTTTATACAAGTAATGAATTGTTATTTTTGTGCAGGATCAGATTAGCACACGCCAACCCAATAACTAGAGCAAGGTATTTCAAGTTAATTTTTATTTATTCACAAATATTTTTTGAAGACCTAGTCTGCAACGGACCCCTTTCCAAGTACTGGGTGTACATCGGCAAACAAAACAGATGAGAATAACTACCTCCATAAAGATTAAATTATTCTGCAGACACAAAACAATCATATATAAAGTTAAATGAAATAGAGTATTCTGTAGCAAAGTGAAGTAGGAAAAATGGGATGGAAAGAGCTGGGTGATGGTAGGATTTTAAATTTAATTTTAAAATAAGATGTTCAAAGTAGGCCTCTCTGAGAAGACGACATTTGAGCTGGGACAAGAAGGAGGTAAGGGTGAGTCATAAAGGTATCTCATCTAGGGGAGAGACATTCTAGGAAGAATGGCAAATACAAAGGACTTGAGAAGGAAATTACCTGGCACATTCAAAAAATAGAAAGAACGTTAGTGTGACAGAAATTTAGTGAACAAAGAGGTGAGTTGAGGAGAGAGAGTTAAGGAGAGATCAGCTCCTTGAGGCCATTGGAGCCTTTGCAAGAACCTTGGTTTTTACTCAGAGTGAGATGGGAAGCCATTGTTTATCCTGAGCGGAACGTGTAAGAAAAAAAGCAAAGAAAAACAAACAAATAGAACAGTTCAGAGAGATCTTAATAAATATCAATTAGTCAATTTGGCTAAAAATTCTTCTCTAATCCAACTGATATATATGTATGTGTATATATATGTATATCTGCTCTCTATAATAGCTTCTTATAAATAAGGTAAGTCTTGAGCAGTATATTTATAATTTATTTCTCATTAAACTACTTATTTCTATTTATCTAAACACGCTTGTGTTAAAATGTGTCTCATAAGCTGCTACTATGTATCATTTCTTTTTGCCAATATTAACTATGGTAATTGTAAATAAATAATGGTAAATCTTTATAAAAGAGATTTCATTATTGAGTACTTCCTCATATTAATAGTTTATATCACTCATATATTTTGGATTTAAGAAATGACATGAGATCACATTATTGTCCTGGATGTTGGTCTTATGTAGATTCTAACAGTTATTTAATCATCATGATCCATCCAGATAATTCATCAATGCTCTTTTTTTTTTACAAATATGTTTTTCCAGTATGTCTCATTTCACTGATTTCCTTAATTAGCGTGTTATTTAATTCTACCTCATACCAGCACTGCCATTTTCTAAATATATATATGTGTGTGTGTTTGTTAAATATCTACTTCCCCACCTATATGGATGAGGTGAAAAGGATACGCCAGTATATATATGGAAACCTCTAGCGTGAACCATCAGTGTTGAGGCATATTTAAATTTGCAAACTTAAATATTAATCCATATATGAAATAATGTCCGAATTTGAAAAACACTTACGTTTTTGTATTTTTACGTGAGCAATTGTTTATTTCAAAGATAATTACTCAAGCTAATGATGATTACTAATTATCACATTTAGTCCTATAATAATTTTTTTAAAGAAGGTGAGTGTTTAAGAATTATATAAAAAAAAAAATTATTGGGTATCAAATATCCTGATTTTCTTGATAAAATAATATTAATAATTGTTCTACCTTCATCACAGAATCCTTGTGACCTTCGATTCACATACTATATGTGAGAATGTTTCAACACTCTAGATAAAATGCAAACATAAATGCTTGTTATTAGAAATACAAACCCACCAAATTCTTTGACATCAGATAGGGGTCTTGTACAGTGAAAACAAGTATGAAGGGGTAGGAGAAAAGAAGCTTCAAAATGTCTCAAGGCGAAATGGTTAATTATTGGATTTACACCAGAGGACACAAAAACTGAGCTCCAGTTTCAAGAAAAAAATGCTCATTTTATGTAATTCCATTTAACACTCCATTAAGGTATACATACAACTGGTAAGTGTGGCAGCAGAAGAGGCTGAAAGTTTTTTGTGTGAAAATAATTAAATCCTCAAAGAAAAAAGAAAAAACATGATATATAAAGGGAACTAATAACAAGATTATTTAAAATGTACTTGAAGAAGAAAAAATACCGTTGAATTTATTTGTAAAAGTGAGAAAAAAATAACAAAAAAATAATGATCCAAACCAACCTAATTTTATATCTGGTAAGTAGGAAAAAATGCACAGACTACACACACACACACACACACACACACACACACACACACACACATGAAATCTGTTGGCATAAAGTCGATTCAGACTCATGGCAACCTCATGTCTTACAGAGTAGAACTGAGTTCCACTGGAATTTCTTGGCTGCCATCTTTATGGAAGATTGCCAAGCCTTTCTTCTGTAGTGTCCCTGGGTAGAAATATAATCACCACTTAAACAAACACCCCAAAAAGTCACCAATTTAACAAAGATGAACCACAAAATTTTCCTACTGCCTACCTGGTAAAGTTTGACTGTTAAACCTGTCCTTTGTTTTGGCACTAACTTTGGTTAGGCCAATTGTTACCTATTTTGG
This sequence comes from Loxodonta africana, assembly GCF_030014295.1. Classification (NCBI taxonomy): domain Eukaryota; kingdom Metazoa; phylum Chordata; class Mammalia; order Proboscidea; family Elephantidae; genus Loxodonta; species Loxodonta africana. The sequence goes on from NC_087346.1 coordinate 129,984,049, forward strand.
CACCAAATTACTCTAACTTTATTTACACATCTCCCATACATAAAACTACTTAATTTAACATATTTTTTCTAATAACATTCTACTAATTCTACATTTTATTAATATTTATGTGACTAAACGTTGTTGTTGATTACTTCATATCTTTCTGGAATGATTTTTTTTCTTCTCTTCACCTGTGTAATTGACGTTACTCATGTTTGAAGATCCACATTACGTTCTAATTTCTTCATTTATCTTGCACTGAACCATTTAACTTGTATCAATTCTCACACTCCTCTGAAATTCTATAACATTTATTGTCCATTCAATCATTTGGCATATCATCCATTTCCTACCTTGAATGATTAAACCTGTTTGCTAAGTTTTTTAGTTGTACATGATTTTCTTTCAATCAGATTTGATTTTTTTTTTAAAGGATCTAGAAATTAACCTGGAGCCCTGGTGGCACAGTGGTTAAGAGATATGACAGGTAACCAAAATGTCAGCAGTTCAAGGAGCAGTCCATCAGCTGCTCCTTGGAAACCTTAGGGGGCAGTTCTCCTCCCTCCTATATGGTTACTATGAGTTTTTTTTTTTTCAAACCTTAAGCTGAATTAAGTGAAACCAAAATTAAATTGAATTAGGCAGACTGACAATTTAGAGCAGAGAGCTCACAGACCAGGCTATAGGATATTTCCATTTACATTATTATTATTGACTATTATTATTTTTTTTATATTCACTCATATACCTATTAATTTATTCTCGAAATTAATAATTACTACATTTCAGTAGTAATTTTGGTTAGTGCAATTGGCATCTATTTTAGTACCAACTGGTCTAACTTTATTTACACATATCTCCATCATAAAGCTACTTTATTTAATGTGTTTTCATTCTGATAACATTCTACGAATTCTAACTTTTATTATTTATGTGACCAAATTTTCGTGTTTTCAGTAAAAAATGAAATGGTATTTTCCATTATCTTGCATGCAGATGAAAGCTGGACAATGAATAAGGAAGACCAAAGAAGAACTGATGCCTTTGAGTTATGGTGTTGTGGAAGAATATTGACTATTCCATGGACTGCCAGAAGAATGAGCAAATCTGTCTTGGAAGAAGCACAGCCAGAATGTTCCTTAGAAGAGAGGATGGTGAAACGTCATCTCATATACTTTGAACGTAACATCAGGAGGGACCAGTCCCTGGAGAAGGGCATCATGCTTGGTAAAATAGAGGGTCAGTGAAAAAGAGGAAGACCCTCAATGAGATGGATTGACACCATGGCTACAAAAATGGGCTCAAACATAACAACTGATTGTGAGGATAACACCGGACCCTGCAGTGTTTTGTTCTGTTGTGCACAGGGTTGTTATTTGTCAGAACCAACTTGAAGGCATCTAACAACAATAATAAGAGCATTCCAGTTACTGTTTACAGTTTTGGAGATATAGCTAAAATCTTCCTGAAAATTTACCTACTCTCATGAAGCTTATATTTTAGTGGAGAGAAAAAGGCAACATGTTTGTGATAAATGATTTGAATGGTTTCATATGGCAATTAATGTCATAAAGAAAATAAAACAATTTGTGAAAGGGAGTGACAGTATGGACTGTCTTCTTTGGATAGAGTTGTCAAGGAAAAGAGAGGGACTATTTATCTCCAGAAATCGAATAAACAGGGGGCTCTTGAGAAACATAGCTTTTGAGATTAAAAATTGAGACCAGCACATTATCCCTGAGGACATATTGATTCATGATAAGCTGGAAATATCAGATGCACTTGGCATTCACCCCTCGAAGCATGGTAAGGAGTTAGCGAAAGAGCTTGACCAGATTCCCCAAGATTTCATAGCCATATGAGAAAATAGAAACCAATACTTTGTTTTTTTCCTGTTCTCTTCTGAGGTCAGGGACTTGTGGAGGCAATCCTTGCCTTCAGGCTAAGTAAGAACTGTGGGGTTGGGAGGATGGGGAAAAATGGAGGAGGGTAGTTGCTGAGAAAGTAGAATTCAATCTCAGTGGTTTCTGCAAGTCATGTAAAGGAGCATGAAGAACTGGGAAGAAAGAAACAGCGTGGGCTGTCCAGATGCTCACTCAGTGATTTGATGGATCACTCTAACTGAAAAGAAGGTGTAAGGACTTAGATATTTTGGGGAGCTAAAAGGAGACAGGACTACCCCCTCTAAGAAACCATCAGTGAAAGACTTTGAGCAATACCATCTATTGTTCCCAAAGTAATCACTCACCATATCTACATATTACTTTTGCACAACTAAAGAAAGCCAGTAGAAAGAATGAAACCAGAATGATTCAGAAAGTGATCACAGAATCCTGGAAACACTGACAGATAACACACTTGACTGTTCAAAACACTGGAGGAACACCATAGCATATGCAGGTGAGTCCTTGGGTGTTACAAAGGTTTAAAACACTCAGCTGCTAATTGAAACGTTGGAAGATCGAGTCCACCAGAAGACTCCCTGAAATAAAGGCCTGGCAGTTCACTCCTGAAATGTCAGCCATTAAAAACCCTACGGAGTTCAATTCTACTCTGATACAAGGAGTTGCCATGAGTCGGTATGGACTCAACAGCAAGTGTTTTTGCCTTGTTTTGTTTTTTTTGGTTTAAGGTTTTTACAGAATGCCTATTTACAGTCAAGCCAAATGGCAGGACAGGATTCATAATGAGTCAGAGCCAGTTCAAACATTGAGCTGTCATCCATTCCCCCAAAGTCCTTCTGATGCTGCACATATGTCTCTCAAAAGCATTCACTGAAGAACAACTGAAGAGGCCGAGTGAGCGCCAGTGGATTAGTACATCTCTTTACAGTTATTAGAAAAACAGCTCACTTGTTTGAGTGTAGCTCAGTAGATAATCTTGAAATGTTAAAATAATTCCTAGAGAAGCACACATATTTTAATTAAATTAGGACTCTCTAACTAAATCGGAAAAAATCTCTAGGATTACCTGTCTTAAATTGAATTTGGAAATTTGAATTCATCTTTATATTGTCTAATTGTCTTTTAAGCTAATAAAAATTGTTTTCAAGACATCAGGATCAGATGCACAAAGAGGACAGAATTCAAATCTCACATTTTTTTTTTTTTAAGTTTTCTGCATCCACATTGTAGTTACAAACTAAGGAAGGTCCACCAATTCTATGTTCAGTATTTTGTCATCAACAAGAACTGTTGGAAGTTAAATAATGTATTATTTTTAATAAATAACAGATATAATAGTTTCTTTTACTTTACAAAGAACTTCATGGAAAGTAATATATCTGAATTTCTCCCCTGGGAAAAGAAGAATGGTATCTTGGTAAAATCTTATTTTACAGTGATTGGAAAATTGCATGTGTAGGGATAAAGCTACAGTAATATTGTTAAAATATCTTGCTGAATTACACAGAACTTATTAGAATCCATTATGCATCTATGATAATTGAATACAATAGGCTGCATATCCAAGCTAGAGATCTTGCCGAGACAACAAAACCAATTCCTAGAAATAAGAACCACAGTGGATTCTTTCATTTAATGCAATTTCTCCATTTCTTATTTAGTTTCTAACAAATCAGTGATTTTTTACATTCCTGCACAGTAGTTCCTGTAATCCTAAATTCACGACTAAAAGAGTCATTATTCTGGAGTTGTTTAATGTGATGTTTCCACTTTAGTGGAAGAACTAAGCTGTAATAATGAGCAATTAGATGGTTCATATTGGTATTGCATCAACGTAAAACATTTTACAGGGAATGTTATGATTTAATTTGGGCTCCAGAGAATAGAGAATTATATTCTGCCAACCTTAGGTAGGTTTATCTTTCAGTTCTTAAATTACCATCATGTGCTCTTCCTTGAAAGTGGTAATTTTAAGTCTCCAACATATGTGACAATCGACTCGACGGCAATGGGTTTGGTGGTGGAACATATGTGATACAGAGAAGGGAAAAAAAAAATAAGCACGTAGTATTTGAGGTGCAGGTAGGTATTCTAAGCTAACACCAACAATTTCTTCCATGAGAAAATAGTTACTCCAGAGACAATGACATAAAAAAGAATGGGACTTCTATTTTTCCCTCAATAAGTTTAAGTGAACCGGAAAGGAAACTGGAGTACCATTCAAATTCTTGGAAGGCTACCTGGTGTGCTTTCCTTCTCGGGCTGGTTCTTGCTGCTGTTGGATGCTATTTTAGTTATCAGCGCCCTGGTGATGCAGTGGTTAAGAATTATGGCTGCTAACCAGAAAGGTTGGCAGTTCAAATCCACCAGTCACTTCTTGGAAGGCTTATGGAGTAGTTAGTTCTACTCTGTCCTATATACAGGGTTGCTATGAGATGGAATCGACTGAACCATAACAGGTTTGGTTTTAGTTTTGGACTGTAACAAAAAGACCACAAATAGGTGGCTTTAACAAACAAATTAATTTTCTCATAGTTTAGGAGGCAGGAGCCAAATTCCAGCTGCAATCTCTAGAGGAAGGCTTTTCTCTCTGTCAGATCTGGGAAATTGCCTTTATCTGTTTTCAGCTTCTGTTTCTTGGTTCCTTAGAAAGCTCATGTGGTGTGGCATCTGTCTTCCCCCATCTGTGCTTGCTTGCTGGGTTGCTTGCTCAGTATGTTTTTTTATATCTTAAAAGTTATTGAGTTAAGACACACCCTCTACCAATACTGTCTTACTAACTTAACAAGGAAAACCCATTCCCAAATGGGACTATAACCACTGGTATTCCACTGGTTAGCGTTTACAACACAAATTTTTGCGGGACACAATTCAATCCATAAAGCGTTCTATAAAGATCAATGACGTTAAGCAGATCGATGTTTAGATAATTAATGCTATTTTGCTTCGTGATGTGTATTATTATACATATTATTTACAGTGATGTGTATTATTTTTTTAAGTCATTTACATGTGAAATATGTTTTTGAATATAACTAAAATATTACATTGAATTTCTGTATACTTGTTTCACCAGATAGTGTTTTGGCTTCTGTAATTTCTGATATATTTTATTGCGGAGCTCTTTATGCTTATCTTTATGCTTATCCCACTGGGATTCTTTGAACTTCTTGGAATGTGAGTTTACAGTTTTCATCAAATTGTAAAATTTAATCTTCTCTTTTTTTTTAATTATATGTTTTCAGGACCCTCCCTCTTCTGTTAGTACAATTGCAGGTACATAGAATCTCTGGCTTACGATTCTCAGGCTATTGAAGTTTTATTGTTTCTGTTATTTTTCTCTCTGCGATTCATTTTGAATAGTCCTCAAGTTCAATGAATTTTCTGCAGTATCAAATCTAATGTAATACTTTGTAGTTTTTTTTTTTTTTAATTTAGGCATTGTTTTTTCCATTCCTTGTCTTGTCTTGTTTCCTGTTGTCCTAGTCATGCAGTGTTGCTGTAACAGAAATACCACAAGTGGATGGCTTTAACAAAGAGAAATTTATTCTCTCAAGGTCTAGTAGGTTACAAGTACAAAATCAGGGTGTCACCTCCAGGGAACAGCTTTCTCTCTCTGTTGGCTCTGGAGGAAGATTCCTTGTCATCAGTCTTCCCCTGGTTGAGGAGCTTCTCAGGCACAGGGACCCCAGATCCAAAGGATGTGCTCTGCTCCCAGTGCTGCTTTCTTGGTGGTAAGAGGTTCCCCCTCTCTGGTAGCTTCCCCTTCCTTTTTTTCTGTACCAACTTTTACCTCTTGAGGCCACACCCCAGGGAAACTCCCTTTACATTGGATGAGGGATGTGACCTGGTAAGGGTGTTACAATCCCACCCTAATCCTCTTTAACATAAAATTACAATCACAAAATGGATGACAACCACAGAATACTGAGAATCATGGCCCAGACAAATTTATACACACATTTTTGGGGAGACACAATTCAATCTATGACACTTGTATATATCTTTCATTTCACTACCTATTATGTCAATGCTTTCCGTTAAATACTTGAACACGGTTATAAAAGCTCTTTTAATGTTTATGCTTTCTAAGCCCTGGTAGCTCAACGGTTAAGAGCTTCGCTGCTGACCAAAAGGTCAGCAGTTTGAATCCACCAGTCACTCCTTGGAAACCCTATGGGGCAGTTATACTCTGTCTTACAGAGTTGCTCTAAGTGGGAAATGACTTGACAGCAATGGTTAATTATATCATATCGGTCATTTCTGCATCTGTCAAAAATATTTTATCTTAGTACTGGTTGACAATTTTCTGCTTTTTGAATATCTTTTAATTTTGATCAGATAATGAGTATTTTGTTCTGCCTTTTTTATACAGATGTGCTTTGGATTTTGAAGGGTATCGAACTTGGTGCAGTCAAGTTTGCTCAGCATCATCCTAATCTTTTGACGCTAGTTTTTAAGCTTTGTCAGTGTCGGTTTATAATAGCCTTTATTCTGTTGTTGTTAGTTGCTGTCAAATCAACTTCAACTCATGGTGACCCCATGTGTTCGGAATAGAACTACATAAGGTTTTGAAGGCTGGGACCTTTTGGAAGCAGATTGCCAGGCCTGTCTTCTGAAGTGCCTTTGAGTGCATTTGAATCACCAACCTTTCAGCTCATATGCAAGTGCTTAGCCATTTGCGCCACCCAAGCTAGTTTATTCCTCCTACTAAGGTTTGACCCTTCTTGAATCCTTTCTGAATTCCCTGAGTGTTCACTGAAGACTCTTCACACTGGATAGTTGGAACTGGAATATATTTCAGTCCATTGAAAGCTCAGGGAATTGTTCAGGTAACTGCCTGCCAGTCATTCTCTGCCTGGACTCACAAAGTTTCATGCTGCTCGTGCCCATCTTTGTACTCAGTAAAGCCTCGTGGGAAATCAGTGCAGTTTTCTAGAGTTCTTTCTTTGTTGAGTTCTTTTCAATTATGTATTCTACTCTAGAAATCCTAACCGTCTGTATGCATCCAAACTCCAGTCTCTGTCTTTTTTGCTAAGTAAGACCAATGTGACCTGTTTGAGTCCCTTCCTTGTTCTTAACCAGCATCTAAAAATTACCTCCAGGTGAAAGCCAGTGACCAAAGGGTTCACTTCATCTGTTTCCCTTTTCCTATGGTTTGTCATTCATGCGATATTGTTCAGTGTCTGGAAATATGTGTTTCATATATCGGGTTTGATTTTCTAATTGTGTATAGCAGGGGTCATTTGGCCCCAATTCCTCCATTACATATGGAAACAAACCTTTATTTTTAAAAAATGTTCAGATAGACAATAATATTATTTTGTTTCAACTTACAGTGATATGTGTTATTTACAGAAAGCGTTTACTTGTGAAAAAAGTTTTTGAATATAACTAATTTATAATTCCATCAATATGATAAAAATCATCAATGAATAAACATTTATATTAAAGAATATCAAGAGAGTCCCTATTTAAATGGTATACTATAGCATACCCTATGGAATGCAGTTCTACTTTGCACACGTAGGGTCGCAGGGTCGCCATGAGTCAGAATAGACTCAATGGCAACAAGCAACAATAGCATTTCTAAATCTGGTAAAGGAGTGCCAGGTCTCCACTGTTACATATTTGCATGTGACAGCTACAAATGCAGATTACGTGGGTATGTTAAAATGACAACTCAAACACTACAATCAGCACTGTCAAAAGTGCCCTATGATTTGTTTAAATAGTGAATAATAACTTTTAGTAATGTTTTGAAGGAAATAAAGTACAACTCTGATTAAATTATACTGTCACCAGAAAATTAAGAGTATATAAAAATGTTACAAAAATACTGTGTGTTCACTCTATATGTTAAAAACATCGAGATTCCAGGTGCAAATATTATGTGGGGTCTATTTTTGCTTTGTTTTGTTTTTATTTTATCTTATGTACCTATGTGATCAGAAAAAAAGCCCTAGAGGTGCAATGGTTAAGCACTAGGCTTCTAACCAAAAGGTTGGCTCCGCAGGAGAGAAGAACAGGCAATTGCTTCCTGCAAAGATTATAGCCTTTTTTTTTTTTTTTAATTTATTTATTGTGCTTTAGGTGAAAGTTTACAAATCAAGTCAGTCTCTCCTACAAAAAGCCATACACACCCCAATGTGCAGTCCCAGCTGCTCTCCCGTTAATGAGACAGCACATTCCTCCCCTCCACCCATATTCCCCATGTCTGTCCAACCAGCTCCTGCCAACCTCTTCCTTCTCATCTTGCCACCAGACAGGAGTTGCCCACAAAGTCTTATGTGTTTACTTGAGCCACGAAGTTCACTCCTCACCGACATCATTGCCTATTTTATAGTCCAGGATAATTCCGGTCAATTACAGTCTTTTTTACTTTTGGTATTGTTCTGTGCACTGGTGGCAGTTTCATAGCTTTTGTCTCACACATTGAATGCCACAGAATATACCCAATCATTAGGAAAAACAAAACAGCTTGAGAAGGCAATACTGTCCCTTCTGAGAACTACCGCAGAGCATGTTGTAGTGTTTGTGTCATCCACAATAAAACCTATTAAAAAAAAAAAAAATTAAAGGGTAGTAATTTGAAGGAAAGTGTATGTGGTAGGATGTGACACAAATTAGCATGCACTTTGGTGGCCTCTTGCTGGATTAAAACAGCCCCTTGGTGGCACCAATAGTTTGTTTTTGGCTAAAAATTGGAAGGCCATAAACTCAAATCCACCCAGTGACAACTCAGAACAAAGGCCTGGCAGTATGCTTCCATATGATTCCAGACCCAGTGACCCAGTGCCATCGAGTTGATTCCGACTCATAGCGACCCTATAGGACAGAGTAGAACTGTGCCATATGATTACAACCAAGAAAAGCCTATGGAGCAGTTCTACTCTGAAACATATGGGTCACCATGACTCAGAATCAACTCTATGGCTTTGATTGCCCTGTGGTGGCCATGAGCACCATTAGTATGGACACTGGGGATATTAGCTCTTTGCTGACCTCCCTTACAGGAAGAAGTAAAGTCCTTGTAGCTATGCAATAGGCATTGCGGAAAGGACAGCAAATGTTCATAAAACTGTAGGAGGTTAAGAGATGAGATGGACTCCTTTTTTGTTGTTGTTGTTGGTTTATTTTTTGTTTGTTTGGTTTTTAGTTTAATATGTGTTTTAGAAGAGCCTGATGGTACAGTAGTTAAGAGCTAGAGTGAGCTAAGGCTTCTAACCAAAAGGTCGGCAGTTTGAATCCACCAGCCACTCCTTGGAAACCCTATGGGGCTATTCTACTCTGTCCTATAAGGTCGCTTTGAGTCAGAATCAACTTGATGCCAATGGGTCAAGTTTGGTTTTGGTTTTATTTTCATCGGCCAGAGATGACAAAGACCTGGAATTGAATGGATTTCATTAGTTTTTTTAACATGTTTTACAAGGAACCCTGGTGGCCCAGGGTTTAAAGTGCTTCACTGCTAACAGAAAGGTCTGTAGTTCTAACCTACTAGTCACTCCGAAGGAGCAACATGTGGCAGCCTGCTTCCCTAGATTTACAGCCTTGGAAACCCCAGAGGAAGTTCTACTCTGCCCTACACCTATTGCTATAGAGTCTATTACTACTCATAATGACCCTATAGGACAGAGTAGAACTGCCCCATAGGGTTTCCTAGGAGCAACTGGCGGATTTGAAGTGCCAGACTTTTGGTTAGCAGCAGACCCCTTAACCACTCACTCTGTCCTATAGGGTCCTATACCCCCCAAAACCCCATGCCACCGAGTCCTATAGGGTCACTATAAGTCATAATTGACTTCATGGTAGGAGAATGACAACAGGGAAAGAGAAGAGATCAATTAGGAATTTATTGTATAAAATTGAGTATGAAGTTATGTTTAAACATATTAATGTGGAAGCAGAAAAAAAATATATCGATATGAACAATGAACTTAGGTTTAAGTGTATCATTGTGGATCCAGAAACAAAGAAATGAAAGATGAGTTTTTAGCCTATGATTCAGAACAACATAGCAAGAAAAATGATGGCAATGGATGGAAGAAGAATTTGGACAATGAAGAGAAGTGAACAAAAAAGATAGGCAGACTGATTTTTACTCATATTAAAGAGGAAATCTACTTAAGTTCATTTAAAAAATAGAAAGATGAACATATTTTGAAAAAATAAAAATTTTTAGAAATTATAGTACAATCAAAGAGAGCAATCTGTAGAAGAATTAAGATAAATAGAGAAAAAATAATTTATAAAATAAAATAGATGCAACATTTGGCTGGGGTTTCAAAAGGGCTATTGATGTTGTCATGATTATTAATAGCTGATGTGTTTTCCTCTTTCTTGTCAATGATACTTAGAAAACTAGATGGAATGACTCAAAATTAATTAACAGGCTTTTAGGTTCCAAACCAAATGTTCATGTTTTTGAGAATAAAGATATTGTAAAACTCTTGGGCTTCATGTTAAACATCATCATGTAATAGATAGTGAATCACACACAGTACTGAGAAGAACTCAGCTCCTTTCCCAATTTCTTGTATAATCTAAGTTGCTGGGTCAAGTATGAGGCTCCATTTCTAGTTAGCTGCTGTTGGCTCTGGCTCATGGTAAGTTGCACAGTCCTGCACCGTCTTCACAACTATTGACATGTTTGTTTCCATTGCAGCAGTCACTGTGTATTTTTTTAATTCGATGTCTTTATTAAATGTTTCCCCATTTGTAGCTATTACATGCAAATTTCACTTCTTTTTAGTTTTTAAAATCTAATGAGAGAAAATTATATTAATCATATCTCATATCTCAAAATTCAATATCTTTGTTTTTCAAATTTCAAGGCATGATCTAAAACTAATTTTCCTTCTTCTAATTGAATATATAGAGAAATAATATTCTATAAATACTAATACAAAAGTGGAAGCCATTTTTAATTAAACAGTACTGTTAATGTAACAAGAAAAAACTTCATTTGCACTTTCGTATCTCTGACTTATCCAAATTTGTTGCAATGAATGTCCATACAAAAAGGATTGAGACTCGATTGTTGAAAAATAGTGAATTTATTATATAAATTAGATTATACAGTGAATTATTAAAGGGTTAACATTAAACTGATGGCCTGGTAGCAACCAGAAGGCATATTAGTAATATTTCAGTTTTTGCGTTACTTTCGAAATCTCAGCACTATTTCTTATGTTCGAAGAATTATACAAGTCAACCTTTCCTTGCATCTACATCCATATGCCCTTTTAAATGTGGTTGTCTTCCACATTTCTTTAGTGAGAACTTGAAGCTAGTAAACCTAACAAGATAGGGTCAAAGTCTGCATAGGTTTGTTTGCATTTATTGCTAGAATCCTTCCAAGTTCTATGGAACCAGTTTTCTTGTCACATCCATCTTAGTAGTTAAACAGAACACTCTGCAAGAGAAAGGAAGTTAATAAATAGACATCTACACCTCCATAATTTTAAAATGAGACTCATATCATGTGATCTTTTAATGATGACTCAGTAGCAACACAGAGTATTATGCAAAAACAATGGGCGGCATAGGTAAGTGGGGTAAAATAGGAATGTTACTAACATCAGCAAATCTAGGGTTGAAATTTACAAGGGCAACTTAGAGCTGTAAGATCTTAAACAAGTGACCCAAACTCTCAGATCCTCAATTTCCTTGTTTTAAAAATGGATATATTTTTTCTAAAGGGTGCTGTGTACATTAGTTCATATTATATAAAGAAACACCATTTTATATAGTTGTTTATCTAATCTTAATTCCCACCAGGAATCTCTCTTCTAGTCCATCTTTCATCCCACTAAAACTGTCCTCAAAAAAATAAAATAAAGCCACTCTGAGTGGAAAAAGCATTACCCTGACTTCAGACATCTCATTAGCAAATAGTTATACATCCTCACTAATCTATATTAAATTTAAAAATAGAAGATATTTGTTAGATAGAACATAAAGATCATTTCCTCTTAATGAAGGCGGTAAGGAAGAGTAGGAAGACTACTGGACTAGGTATTCTGAAGATCATAACCTGAGCTGGCCTTGACTACAACACTTCATTAACTAAAAAACTTACCTATTTCATCAAATAATTGTCTGCATCCACTAGTGGCTAAAAGTTGTTCTGGATGTTGCGCATACAATTAGGAGCAAGAAAAAAAAAATTCTGGCTTTCTCCAAGCTCAGAATCTAGTAAGAGTAACAGGCAATTAAAAAAGCAATTACAATTAAGTACGATTATTAAAAAAAAAAAAAAAAAGAGCAGCTATAGGGGAAATGAAAAACAGGGATTCTCAAGGTCTACAGACTGGCATGTAAGGAAAATTTTCCAAGGAAGTGACATCTAATATTTCCTTCCATTCTCTTTCTAGCTCACTTTGTTCCACTCCACAGGCCTTTCTATGCTTTGATAACATAGAGCATATTCTTTTCTTGAAATGTCTTTATTCCAGTTCCCATTCATCACTGAAATCTCAATGAATGCCTACTAGAAAGAATTAACTTTCTGAATTCTTATATATGCAGTCATTAACACATCACCTTCTTTTATTCTTATCATTACATGCATAGGCGTCTGAAATGATCTTCACTTAGGATTGATTCAACTATATATTTTCTATGTCATGGCAGTAGAATAGGAGCTTCAGGAGGGCAGAGTCTGTTTAATGTAATCTCTGTTGAATGACTGGAACCTAAAACAGTGTGGCTAATCAGTAATTATTTGTTGAATAAATGAATCTGCCTTGACTATCCCACAGAATGTTTAGAGAATCAAATGAAACAATTAACAACAACAATGGCAAAACCCCTTGACATTTATATACTATATTTTATAAAATACAGAATCAGTTTATATCTGCCTTAGTCATCTTTGTTGTTGCTGTTGTTATTGTTAGGTGCTGTCGAGTCAGTTCTGACTCATAGCAACCCCATGCACAACAGAACCAAACACTGCCCAGTCCTGAGCCATCCTCACAACTGTTGTTATGCTTGAGCTCACTGCTGCAGCCCCTGTGTCAATCCACCTCATTGAGGGTCTTCCTCTTTTCTGCTGACCCTGTACTCTGCCAAGCATGATGTCCTTCTCCAGGGACTGATCCCTCCTCACATCTAGTGCAGCTATAACAGAAATACCATGAGTGGATGCGTTAAACAAAGATAAATTTATTTCTTCTCAGTAAAGTAGGCTAAAAGTCCAAATTTGGGGCGTCAGCTCCAGGGGAAGGCTTTCTCTCTCTGTCGGCCTTCTCATCAGTCTTCTCCCAGATAACGAGCTTCTCTGCACAGGGATGCCAGGTCCAAAGGATGCACTCTGCTCCTGGCACTGCTTTCTTGGTGGTAGGAGGCCTACCTGTTTCTCTGCTTGCTGCTTTCTTTTATATCTCAAGAGATTGCCTCAAGACATAATCCAATCTTGTAGATTGAGTCCAGCCTCACTAACACAACTGCCCCCAACCTCCCTCATTAACATCATAGATGCAGAATTTAAAACATATAGGAAAATCACACAATACTAGGAATCATGGCCCAGTCAAATTGATACACACATTTTGAGGGGGATGTAATTCAATCCATGACAACATCTATTCCCTCATTTGAGTCTCCTGTCTATCCTAAGAAGGAAGGCTGGCATGGATGAGGAAGCAAAATCTTAGACAGATCAGGTAAATTTCAAGGTCACAAAAATAGTACATAATAGCAAAGCTGAAATGGAGGTTCAGATCTTTAAAGCACAATATGATTCTTTTGCTGTATTAAATAGAAATGTGAACTCTTTTTAATCATCAATTTTTAACTTAGTTTCAAACTCTTAGAACATGACTAGGTTCCGGTTGGACTGAATGGAGCACACCTTTGGTGGTGCTGACCAAGATGCAGGGTCTTAAAGCCAACCAGGCAGGGTGGAGGATAGAGGCAGTCAATACCCAGTGCACCAGGGGTTTAGTCAGGCAGGAAGTACTTGCTGCAGAAAAGTTGCAACACTTCTTAGAAGTGGGTGTGAGGCCTTTGTGCACAGTCAGCAAGGTCAGCATTATATGTTGGTGATACTGGAGACTTGTGGGAATCTCCAGAAAGAAGTGGGTCTCCTGGCAGAGGGCACTTGGTCACCCTGTATGACCTGGTGCAATGGCACAAGGACCAGTCCTTGGCCCATTGACTGTGCAATGGCACCTGTGTACATGCATGCTATTATAGATATGCTGGTGAGAGGGGTAGGACTAGTCCTCTAAAAAAACTCATAGCGACCCTCTAGAAGGTAGGAAAAAAGATTTGCATCCATCATAGCAGAAATCCCATGATTGTCTGTAGGGTTTTGTCCTTGGCCAAAGAAAATTGTTTGAAACTCTGAGACCATACACAAATTTTAGTTAACCTTAGCATTTATTACCATGATATTAGACATCCATAGACTCATCCTATATATTATGTCCTCTTGAGGGGAATCATCATGAGAAGACATTGTTGCATTGCCGCGACATGGTAAGGAGTTGTCTTGACATGGTCTTACGTGGATAGTTATCTTCCTGCAAATCAGTCTCTGGGAGTCACAGAAGAAGCAGCAGGCATATGACAAGGATGCTCAGCGATAGTAGATTTGACCCCAATGAAGTGACTGGTGTCATAAGCACAGGAGTACCTTGTGACATCTGCAAGATCAGGTACATGACATCAGACAATAGCATATCCATGTTTTCATTCAAAGATTTTGAGCTGAAGTTAAGAGTTGTGATAAGTTATATAAGACTGGCAAATTCTTCTCTAATATTTCTAACTTGTTCCTAACTCCTCACTCTTCCTATTTACACTGTTCCTCCTGTGCACAGGTTCTTTGCTGGGTGCACTGTCTGACTCTGTTACCAGATTTGTTGTCATAAGTGTCACCTCTTGGTTTGCCAATGACAGAGGTGAATCCTCAACTTCAGCATGTACTATTGACATCATTAGTGCTTTGAGGTTGTAGCTTGGGCACGGCTCAGTTGATCTCAATAGTTACAAACCTTCTAATGAAATCTGTCCACCATGGGTCACCCTTCTGGTATTTGAAATATCCCAGTGACATAGCAACACAGAAGCTACTGTAGTATGACAGGTGGATGGTGGATGAGGTTCCACTACTTATCAGCAATTTCAAGACAAGAGGAAGATATGGTCCCAAAACATAAAAAGTGGACCTCTATATATTAAAGATAAATTGTTTAGGTTAGTGTAACCCTCTCAAGATCCTATTACTTTCTTCTTTTATATTTTTTATGATACCATGTGTTTCAGTAATGTAAGGCATGATGAATCAGGGAGTCTTTCTGAATTTAATTTTCAAATTATGTATTTTGATACATATTTTGTGGAGAACATATTTTCCAATAAATGCACCAAAATTTGGCTCCCTGATTTGTGGGAAACAATGTCTCAATGACACCATTTATTGTGGGCACCTTACATTTGGTTACTTTGGGTTCTTCTGGTTTTCCAAATTTGGCACACACACACACACAAACCCACTAGTGCTCCCTAACAATCAAACAGGAAGCCATAAATTTGCTTACAAGGCTTATCTAGCTTTACAAAGGCCAAAAGAGACAAAAGTTTGACCCAATCACACTTCCTAGATGCATTTCCTCAAACATAAGCTTTCTAACTTAGTCAGTTTTCACGAAAGAACTTTTCTTTCATCATTCACCGTTACACAAGCACCCACTAAAAAAAAAAAAAAAAAACAGAAAATACTTTTAGTGGGAAAAGTAACCCCCCAAGAAACCTGAGAGCCTGAAAATATTTCTGGGCAAACTCTGTCCCAGGAGACATAAAACTGATAAAATATTATGGTTGCCAGATTTCAAATATTTACTGATTGAATTAACTATTACTAAGAATCCAAAATCCTAGAAGAGAACTAGAAAGAAAATATGGTATAGGTATAGGAGGAAGTGAAAAAAAAAAAAAAAATGAAGACAAGGAGAAGGAAGAAGAGCTCAGGTCTTGGAAAGAACGTTGGATAAAGAAGCTGCAGTTATTGGAAATTAATCTGTTAGGATCTGTGATTGTTAAGATTTTGTATCACCTTGGTTGGGCCATGATTCTCAGTGTTTATTTGTGATCACTCCCATGATTGAATCTGCTGTGAATAGCCAACCAGTTGAAAGATAGTTTTCTTGGAGGTGTGGCCTGCATCCAAATATAAGCAGACATTCTGGCTTTTTTGCTGACTCAAGATCTTGTGGCTGCCTCCTGTTCATCTGACCTCTGGCTCTTTGGACTTGAGCTACCATCTTATCTGCAGACCTTGGGATTCATAGATATTCACTGCCTGAGAGCTGGAGCCCTGCTCTCCAAACTGTAAATCTTGGGTTCTGTAATTCCTGCCACTACTTGAATTGAAAGAAACCTCTATCCTGATCCACGGACTTGGGACCTTCCAGCCTCTACAATTGCATGAGCTGTTTCCTTGATATAAGTCTCTCTCTATATATATTTATCCATTTTACTGGTTTTGCTTCTGTATAGAACCCAGCCTAAGACAGGGTCAAAACAATTTTAGCAGTATATGGCTCAAATAGACTCACATCTACATCTATAAAAAATATTAGAACATATGTCTCATCCTTAGTCTTATTTTGAGTGCCTTCCAACCTGAGGGGCTCATCTTCTGGCGCTATATAAGACAATGTTCTGCTGATGTTCATAAGGTTTGTCACTGTCCAATTGTCTCAAAAGTAGACCGCAAGGTCCTTCTTCATAGGTTGTCTTAGTCTAGAAGCTTCCTTGAAACCTGTCCACCATGGGTATCCCTGCTGGTATTTGAAATACAGTGGCATAGCTTCCAGCATCAGAGCAACATGCAAGCCATCACAGTATGACAAACTGACAGAGAGTTATTGAGAAAACCAAGTAGAAGGGATCCATATTTGTATCCATTCCAAAGGTGATCCAACAGGAAGAGGAAATTATTGAACAATATCATTAATATCATATGCAAGTAAAATTTTGCAGAAGATAATACAAGAGCAATTGCAGCAGAACATCAGCAGGAAACTGCCACAAATTCAAGCCTGATTCAGAAGAGAACGTAAACAAAGGATATCATTGCAGATGACATATGAATCTTGGCTGAAAAAAGACAATACCAGAAAGATGTTTACCTGTATGTTATTGTCTAAGCAAAGACATTCAACTATGTAGATCATAACAAATTATGCATAACATTGAAAGCAATGGGAATTTCAGATCACTTAATGGTTCTCATGAGGAACCTGTACATAGAACAAGAGGCAGTTTTTTGAGCAGAACAATGGGATAAGACTTGGATTAAAATGAGGATAGGTGAGCATCAGGATTGTATCCTTTCACCATACTTATTCAATCTGCATATTGAGCAAATAATTTGAGAAGTTGAACAATATAAAGAAGAACTTGGCATCAGGATTGGAGGAAGACTCATTAACAACCTGAGATATGCAGAAGAAACAACTTTCCTTGCTGAAAGCAAAGAGGGCTTGAAGCACTTCCTGATGAAGACCAAACACTAGAGCCTTCAATATGGATTATACCTTAACATAAAGAAAACAAAAATCCTCACAAATGGACTAATAAGCAACATCGTGATAAACGGAGAAAATATTGAAGTTGTCAAAAATTTCATTTTACTTGAACCTACAAACAACACTCATGAAAGCAGCACTCAAGAAATTAAATGACATATTGCATCAGGCAAATCTGCTACAAAAGACCTCCTTCAAGGGTTAAAAAGCAAAGACAATACTTTAAGGACTATGGTGCATCTGACCCAAGCAATGGTTTTTCAATCACCTCATATGCATGCAAAAGCTGGGCAATGAATAAAGAAGAATGAAAAAGAATTGATGTCTTTAAATCATGGTGTTGGCACAGAATATTGAATATAGCATGGCTGCCAGAAGAATGAACAAGTATTTCTTGGAAGAAATACAGCCAAAATGCTCCTCAGAAGCAGTGAGACTTCATCTCACTTACTTTGGACATGTTATCAGGAGGTACCAGACCTTGGAGAAGGACATCATGCTTGTTAAAGTTGAGGGTCAGTGAAAGAGAAGAAGAGACTCAAGGAAATGGATTGACACAGGGGCTGTAATGATGAGTTCAAGGATAGCAATGATTGTGAGGATGACACATGACTGGGTAGAGTTTCATTCTGTTGTACCTAAGGTGGCCACAAGACAGAACCAATTGGACAGCCATAGCAAAAACAACAACAACAACGTGTCTCATTCAGTTTTATTAAAGGCAAAAGCACAAGATTATTGAGGGTTTGTTAGTATGACATGTGTAGTGTTATGCTACATTAATCTGATTATTAAATTAGCTGGGTGTTTTGGGACTGAAGTGCATTCAACATAATATACACTAGTTAATACAATTTCCACAAAGCCTTACTGGAGACCATTTAAACATGGCAGATAGCCAATAATATACTCAACAAAGGCTTATTTATTTTATTTTATTTTTTACAGTTAACTTATCCAACTCTCAAATTAAATTAGGCAAATTATACAATCAAACAGTACAGTTTCCTGCCTGGAATTTTAGTTTGTTTAAAAAAATGCATTTGAATAAGAATTCAGATATCTAAATTTAAACACTGTTGCCAAATTTTATTATCCCAAATAGGTACCTTACACAGATGTATTTTTGTAACATTTATATATTCACTTATATTTTCATGGTAACCTGGTGGTGTAGTGGTTAAGTGCTATGGCTGCTAACCAAGAGGTCGGCAGTTCAAATCCTCCAGGCAGTCCTTGGAAACTCTATGGGCCAGTTCTACCCTGTTCTATAGGGTCTCTATGAGTCAGAATCGACTCAACGGCAATAGGTTGGGTTATATTTTCATATACAATAAAAATATAGGTATATATTTTAAAATTATTTTCTCTTATAATACTTCAAATAGAGTAAAATACAGTCATTAAATCAGCTTGTTAGTTCAATTTATTTTACATTCAGTGTGACATATATCAAGATAAATAATTATATAAAGAGAAAACATGTAAAGCATAGGGAGAAAATACTCATTCACATGTGGTTCCTACATCATATCAATTCTGATTTTACACTCACCCACACACTCACACACACACAAAAAGGCCCCTAGAATTGGAAACTAGCCAAGAAACTGTTTACAGAAGCAATTATTACTCATGAAAAAAAGGACACTCACAAAATTAACGGCAAAAAATGTTCACCTAAACTTTAATTTGGATGGATCAAATTAGAAATATAATACTTATTTTATTTGCTCGATTAATTTATTTCACCTATAATGAAGGAACTGTGTTAAAAAAAAATAGTACCATTTAGGAAAATGTTAGCAAAGTATTGTGAGACTCTTTTCTACATATTGTGAGATGATATAATGCATGGTTCAGAATTATGAGTGTACTCTTGAAGAATAACAACTCTTCTGGAGATAAGAGATGGATAGAAAATATTCCTTCAAACATCTATATATGCAGCTATAAATACAACTTAGAAAACAGGGGAGAAGGGGAAAATCATATTAGAAAGAGGAAAAGGACATAAACATTATAAAGATGTAAGCAAAGCAGAGTGAGCTCAGGAATCTCAACTCATTCAATATGGCTGAAGGCCAGCGTCTTCAAGAAAGAGTAAAAAAAAAAATTTTTTTTTTTTTTTTTAGTGGGACTAAAATGAGATACAGGGACAAAGTCCAGATCACATAAAGGGTTTGGATTTTATCCTAAAAGCAATGAAACACCATTTGAGAGGTTTAAATTCAGGAGGTAAATAATCAGTTTTACAAATTAGACTCAAAATTTATTAGGATGTTTTGGAGGAAGCCATTTTTGAAGGCAGAGAAAGCAAATCTGAATCAAATGCAATACATTCTGCTGTTCAGAGTGTCACAATGTTTGCTTCAGAATGGTTTACCTATAATATTCACAGCTGAAAAAAAAAGTTCTGTTAAGTAGTACCCGCTTCATGATACTCTTGGGAATTCACAAAGTATTTTGAAGTATTCTCAGTGGCATCACTAGAGTTGATGGCATCCAGTTTGGTAACTTATGATGTCACCACCACCCATGGACCCCCCTCCCGAACCAGACCTTACAAATTTCTTCATAATACTTTTTTACAAAATCTAATCCTAAAGTAATAGGCGATTAATACAGTCATAAATTGCTTAAATGTAATATTTGTTAGATTATATGAATATAAATACTAACAACAAAACTATTTTGTAAAATATTTCTACATGGAATTTTAGTTACAACCTTATTAGTAAATGAGTAGATGCCTTTTTTGATTTTTCACCTTCTTTTCCTTTAATTACTATTTCATTCTCTTAAAAGTAATTGATATACATTCACAAATACTAATTACCACAATATTATAGCTAAAATACCAGAAAATTTGACAAAATCAGAGACTATAAAAGCATATGTGTTCTGGAATTCCCATTCTTCGCACTGTTATCCATAGTTTGTTATGATCTACACAGTCGAATGCCTTTGCATAGTCAATAAAACACAGGTAAACATCCTTCTGGTTTTCTCTGCTTTCAGCCAGGATCCATCTGACATCAGCAATGATATCCCTGGTTCCACGTCCTCTTCTGAAACCGGCCTGAATTTCTGGCAGTTCCCTGTCGACATACTGTTGCAGCCCCTTTTGAATGATCTTCAGCAAAATTTTGCTTGCGTGTGATATTAATGACATTGTTCTATAATTTCTACATTCCGTTGGATCACCTTTCTTAGGAATAGGCATAAATATGGATCTCTTCCAGTCAGTTGGCCAGGAAGCTGTCTTCCATATTTCTTGGCATAGACGAGTGAGCACCTCCAGCGCTGCATCTGTTTGTTTGAAACATCTCAATTGATACTCCATCAATTCCTGGAGCCTTGTTTTTCACCAATGCCTTCAGAGCAGCTTGGACTTCTTCCTTCAGTACCATCAGTTCCTGGTCATATGCCACCTCTTGAAATGGTTGCATATCAACAAATTCTTTTTGGTATAATGACTCTGTGTATTCCTTCCATTTTCTTTCGATGCTTCCTGCGTCATTTAATATTTTCCCTATGGAATCCTTCACTATTGCAACTTGAGGCTTGAATTTTTTCTTCAGTTCTTTCAGCTTGAGAAACGCTGAATGTGTTCTTCCCTTTTGGTTTTCCATCTCCAGCTCTTTGCACGTGTCATTATAATACTTTACTTTGTCTTCTCGAGAGGCCATTTGAAATCTTCTGTTCAGTTCTTTTACTTCATCAATTCTTTCTTTTGTTTTAGCTGCTCGATGCTCAAGAGCAAGTTTCAGAGTCTCCTCTGACATCCGTCTTGGTCTTTTCTTTCTTTCCTGTCTTTTCAGTGACCTCTTGCTTTCTTCATGGATGATGTCCTTGATGTCATTCCACAACTCGTCTGGTCTTCGGTCACTAGTGTTCAGTGTGTCAAATCTATTCCTCAGATGGTTTCTAAATTCAGGTGGGATAAATTCAAGGTCATATTTCGGCTCTCGTGGACTTGCTCTGATTTTCTTCAGTTTCAGCTTGAACTTGAATATGAGCAATTGATGGTCTGTTCCACAGTCGATACTGATTGGTTTAAAGTCAGGAAAGATGTGCATCAGGGCTGTGTTCTTTCACCATACGTATTTAATCTGTATGCTGAACAAATAATCTGAGAAGCTGGACTATATGAAGAAGAACGGGGCATCATGATTGGAGGAAGACTCATTAACAACCTGTGTTATGCAAATGACACAACCTTGCTTGCTGAAAGTGAAGAGAACTTGAAGCACTTACTAATGAAGATCAAAGACCACAGCCTTCAGTGTGGATTACACCTCAACATAAAGAAAACAAAAATCCTCACAACTGGACCAATGAGCAACATCATGATAAACAGAGAAAAGATTGAAGTTGTCAAGGATTTCATTCAACTTGGATCCACAATGAACAGCCACGGAAGCAGCAGTCAAGAAATCAAAAGACGCATTGTACTGGGCAAATCTGCTGCAAAGGACCTCTTCAAAGTGTTGAAGAGCAATGATGTCACCCTGAAGACTAAGGTGGGCCTGACCCAAGCCATGGTATTTTCAATCACATCGTATGCATGTGAAAGCTGGACAATGAATAAGAAAGACTGAAGAAAAGTTGATGCCTTTGAATTGTGGTGTTGGCAAAGAATATTGAATATACCATGGACTGCCAAAAGAACAAACAAATCTGTCTTAGAAGAAGTACAACCAGAATGCTCCTTAGAAGCAAGGATGGCGAGACTGCATCTTACATACTTTGGACATGTTGTCTGGAGGGATGAGTCCCTGGAGAAGGACATCATGCTTGGCAAAGTACAGGGTCAGCGGAAAAGAGGAAGACCTTCGATGAGGTGTATTGACACAGTGGCTGCAACAACGAACTCAAGCATAACAACGATTGTAAGGATGGCGCAGAACCAGGCAGTGTTTCGTTCTGTGGTGCACAGGGTAGCTATGAGTCCGAGCCGACTCGATAGCAGGTAACAACAACAACAAATGAAAGCATGTTGTTCTGTGTCATTGAGTCAGTTCCAATAAACTATATGTAGTCAGTTGGAGACAGAGAAAAAGTAAATGATTTAACAATTATTTAAAAGGTAGAATGTATCAAAAGTAGGTATGGATTTAGTGTTCCCCACTAATTATTAAAGACATAGAAGAATTAAAATATTTTGATAAATTCCAAGCTTTTGATTTGTAAAATTGAATTTTTGTTTATGAATTTTATGTAGATAAACAATGTATAATCTTGTGAATGCCTAGAGGAAAAACAGCTATGGAAAACTTTGATAAACTCTCAAAGTCTTAGGAGTAAAGACTTTTAAGGGTAATGTCCTCAAAGGGAAGAGATAACATACAGACCTGAGTTGTAAAATTGCTAATGTTATTAAGAACTTAAATATAAGAAGTATGAAATGAGATGTAGAGTGAGAACTAGAACATGCGCCATTAGCAGAAACTGGTGACTTGTGACAGCTACAGATTTATAGGTGTGGGGAAGCCTGAATAAATGTTACAGAAATTTGTAGAGTGAATAGGAAGTGTGGAGTGAGGAACAGGAAGAACATATATTAAGAAATGAACACAAACACACACACTAAGACTGAGAAAAGATAAATAGCAGGAGGATCAGGAAAACATATAAACATCCTTCCTCCGTCCCTCATGGCCTTCTTCTCCTTTACCCACCTGGTTGTTGTTGTTGTTGTGTGCCATTGAGTCAATTCCAACTCATAAAGACCTTATGTGACAGAGTAGAACTATTTCATAGGGATTCCTAGGCTGTAATCTTTAATGCTGGAAGATGAGCCTCTCAGGTTGGAACAATACCTGGAGAAAGACATGCTTGGTAAAGTAAAGGGTCATTGAAAAACAAGAAGCCTCTCCATGTGATGAATTGACACAGTGGTTGCAACAGTGGGCACAAACATAGATACTTGTTAGGATGCACAATATGGAGCAATGTTTGGTTCTATTATACAGAGAGTTGCTCTGAGTCTTTTAGCTGATTCAACGACAGCTAAAAACATCAACAATCTTTATGGGAGCAAATCATCAGGTCTTTTCTCCTGCTGAGCTGCTGGTGGGTTCAAACAACTGACCTTTCAGTTAGCAGCTGAGTGGGCCCTGATTTTTCCTTGGATCCTGCCCATTGTCCTCTCTTCTTCTATCCTCAAAAACCCACACTGGGAGTTCTCATCACTTATTTACCTTTCACTACTTTCTACGTATTGGGTACTTTCCAGTTCTGATACAGCCCTGATTCCTCCTTGAACTTCAGGCTTTTATCCCTAAAAAATCTCTTATTCATTATCCCCTTAGATGTTTCCCATGCTATGCACACTATAAATGTGCAAACTGGAACCATCTTTTAAAATGAAATTGAGATCATTTCACTCCAGTGTTCAAAATCATCTAATGGCTTCTCATCTCACACCTGTAGAAGCCAAAGATCTTAACCTGGTAAACAAGGTCTGCATGCTTTCAAATCTAATGCTTTCTGATCTCAACTTCTATTATTTCCTTAATATTATCAGGTTTTGCTCATGTATTATTTTGCAATCTAGGTCTTCTCCAATGATTCTAGCTTGAACAGGCATTGTTCATCCATGCCCAAGGATTCTCAACTCCTCTGTATTTTTTATCCTTATAATCAACAGACACAATATATTGTACTTTATTTGATATGAACCAGTTTTTCTTAATACATTGTAAGCTCTTCGAGGGCAGTTTTTCTCTTACTTTAATGTAATCTTCTCAGCACCTAGAACAATATTGGACTTTAGAAGCTGCACAAATAAGATCCGTTATTCTGGATCTTTATCTCTATATCTATAATATATATGCATATATATGTATACGTATGTGTATACATGTGTATGTATATATAAAGAGTAAATAAAATACAAAATTCTTAGCCCAATAAATATGAGATAGCTTAATATTTTAAGGAATTTACTAGAAAGAAAATGGCTAAAGGATGCATTTATCAATAAAGAAATAAAGAAGTATAATGTAAGCAGTGGTAGCAAATGAAGAAATCTGTAAACGTACTGGTGAATCTAAATAATTATTGACTTTAAAAAAAAAGATGAGAGAGTTAGAGGCTCATTATGGTGAGCTTCAAAAACAAGATCAAATGAGAATAGCAAAAATATGAGAAAAGGGTAGTTCGAGCTTTTTGCTTATTTGTTTGCTTTTTGGCAGAAATAGAGACATTAATTACCTTCATGCCTGTTAATTTAGACATGGGCTTTAAAACTGAACCATCTGATAATATAAGTGGAATGTCCAACTTTCCAACCAGAGAGGAAACAAAGTACATTAAAAAAAAATTCAATTAATAGAACTGAATTCAACAGGAAAGAAAAAGAAAACTACTACTAAATGGTTGATTAAAACAAACAAATGAACAAATGATGGTGTGTTTGAAAAAAATCAAATGTAACAGTATTCAAAATTGGTTTATTATACATTATCTTGAAAGTGACAGCCAGTAGAGGAAGAACAGAGAGAGAGAGAGAAGAGTCTTTAGGGAATTAAAAAAAAAAAAAAATTCTTAGCTATGGAAAATACAATTGTGTATCTAGAAAATCCAACTGAATCTATCAGTAGCAGGATGGGGAGAAATAATATACATTCTTAATACACAACCACCTGTAAAACCATGCCATTGCCATCGAGGTTGAAGATGGAAGAAAATTGATGCACTCAAATTCTGTTGGCAAAAAAATATTGAAAATACCATGGACAGCCAGAAGAACAAACAAATTAGTATTAGAAGAAATATAACCAAATTTTTCCTTAGAAATGAGACCAGAGAGACTTTGACTTGTTTACTTTGGACACATCATCAGGAAACACTAAAAATTAAAAAAAAAAAATTTTTTTTTTTTGAAAAGAAAAATCAAGTTTGGTAAAGTAGAGGGTCAGCAAAAATGGTGGAAACACAATGAGGTGGATTGACACGATAGCCAGAAAAATGGGCTCAAACATACCAAGCATCATGAAGATGGCATAGGACTGGAAACTGTTTCATTCTATTAAACAAGATACTTTTGTTGTTAGGTGTCATCTAGTCAATTTTGACTCATAAAAACAAAACAAAACAAAAAACATAGCAGCCTTATATTCAACAAAACTAAACACTGACCAGTCCTGAACCATTCTCGTAGTCATTGCTATGCTTGAGCCCCTCCTTGTAGCTACTGTGTAAATCAATCTCGTGGAGGGTCTTCTCTTTTTTGTTGACCCTCTACATTACCAAGCATGACGTCCTTCTCCAGGGACTTGTCCCTCCTGATAACATGTCCAAAGCATGTGAGATGTAGCCTCGCCGTCCTCACTTCTGAAGAGCATTCTGATTGTACTTCTTCCAAGACAAAATTGTTCGTTCTTCTGGCTGTCCACAGTATTCTTCACCAACACCATATTTCAAAGACATCAGTCCTTCTTCAGTCTTCCTGATTCCTTGTCCAGCTTTCCACTGCATATGAGGCAATTGAAAATACTATGGCTTGAGTCAGGCACACCTTACTCCTCAGAGTGACATTTTTGCTTTTTCACACTTGAAAGAGGTCTTTTGTAGCAGATTTGCCCAATGCAATGCACAGCCATTTGATTTCTTAACTGCTACTTCCATTGACATTGATTGTGGATCCAAGTAAAATGAAATCCTTGACAACTTCAATATTTTCTCCACTTATCACAATGTTGCTTATTGGTTCAGTGCTGAGGATTTTTATTTTCTTTATGTGGAGGTGCAAACCATACTGCATGCTGTAGCCTTCGGTCTTCATCAGTAAGTGCTTCAAGTCTTCCTCACTTCCAGTGAGGAAGGTTGTGTTATCTGCATATGGCAGGTTGATAATCAGTCTTCTTCCAATTCTGATGCTGTGTTCTTCTTCCCATAGTCCAGCTTCTCAGATTATTTGACCAGCATAGAGATTGAATAAATGTGGTGAAAGAATACAACTCGGATGTACATCTTTCCTGATTTTAATCCAAGATCCCCACTAGTCGGAGATGACTTGAAGGCAACAACAATGATATTTTGACCAGCTCAAAGAGAATTTGAGAAGATATCAGGAAAAGGGATTAAAAAAGAAATGTTAGGGTAAAATTGCTGGATTCTATACAAAACTTTTTACGTGTTATGTAATGATAATTCTCTAGAGTTATCTGTTGCACCGTTACTTCTTCTCTAGCAGATATTTACAAATTAACATGTAACTCCACTAAATTTGAAATCTTTAATTAGTAGTAAACAATAAATTGATCTAAATATATTCTCCTAGGTAATTACTGAGTGACCTTCACCCTCATTGATTAAAAGGAAGTGATGCCCATCTTTTTACCTTAGTTCATTATATGTAACGGTTTCCAAAATACATGTCTTAACTTGAATATATGTAAACATGTTTTTCAATTGTAAAGCAGTCTACATTGCACTGTTCCTTCCTCCCCGACAAAGAGGAGATCATTGCTTGAATATATTGAACATAATTAACAAATAAACTTATTATAATTTCTTTGTTCATATTTGTAATTTTTTCTTGCATTTTCTTTATTTTAGTCCTTATTTCATCCCTCTTCCTCAAATGTAATTTTCTGAAAGGAAAGAAAGAAAACACAATCATATTAACACCCCGTTTCTCCAGGCATGATTCCATGCATATAATTAATATTCAATGAATAAAATTACTAAAAAAAAAAATTACTAACCTATCTTTTAAATTTTTTTCATAGAGTTTAGAACACAATACATTTTTACTCGCCTGCTAAAGATCATTAATAACTTGGTTAATGCAACTTTACACTTATTTTTTTTACACTTACAGAAGAAAATTGAGAAAATTTGCGATTCATGTCAAACTTAATTAATTGCAAATCCCTCTAATACATGTTCTACTGTTTAGTCTTTGACTTTTCTGGCCATCAGAAAATGTGGGAACTGAAGCAGAATATGAATATCTTCCATAGATAAATCAAATGCAGAAGACAATAACTTTCATATTTTTGAGTCTACAAAGCAAATCAGAAGCTCAGCTTAAAAAGTACTGAGCACTTGCTTAGATGCACTGCCTTATATTTCACTTAGCAATAGAATTTTGCCTGCACTAAAGACACGTTTAACAAAGAAACTTTCTTGTTGCCAACAGTCTCTAAGTGCCTTCCTGATTCCTGAATTGCTTACAGAATAACTTTTTTTTTTTTTCTTTTTTTTAACTGTACAGTAGAAATGTAACTCTGATTTTAGACTGGCATGCTTGGAGAAGTCTAGACTTTATTGGCACTCCTGCAAAATGGAAGAAGAATCATTGTGACTTAATGAAATTCAGTATTTTAAGAACTCAAATGCTGAGGTAAGATATGTCTAAAATATTGCTTGGAAGAAAAGAAATCAACTCAATATATATATTTCAACATCCAGTTACAATAGTACAACAGATTTTTTAGGTATTAAGGAAAAAAAAAGAACTGCCAACTGAAATATAAATATATATAAATACACACACACACATATACTATCCTGGTAAATCATATGTTTTCCTAGTGTCAAGAGATCTCTAAGAGCAGTAGTAATAGAATAAAAGACCCTGGTGTTAATTTCAATCTGAGGAAAGAGTTTCTATCAGACTACTAGAATCTAATCCAGAAAACAGCATTAGGTAAAATATCAGGGAAACGGTATTGCTTACAATTTTGTGCTTAAGCAAAACTTCTTTGTCTCTCCAATAAACATAAACAAGCACAAAACAAGCCTAGATACCTATACCCATTTTTTGACATCAACATTCACTAAGAATCAAGCAACCTCTTTTTTTTTGATAAATTTATTGGAAATACTGAAGAAAACTACCCACCTTTGGTGCTGAAAAATTCCCAAGAATTCATGTTCAAACTGAATTTCAGATTTGAATTGAATTTCAGGTTGTTAAATTAAAAAGCCTGATTAAAATCCTGTAATTCGGTATATGTGTTAGATAATCCGTAAAGAAATATAGCCAAATCTCAGCAGTGGCTAAATGTTTTCATTAGACTGTCTTCACTCTCTTTTTTTTCTGTTTGTCTGTATTTTCTGCTTTCATTATAATAACTATGTGATCATTGTATTATATGAATTGTATTATATGAATTATCAGCAAAATAGGTAGTTACTCAACCAAGACTCATCATGGTAAACTATTTTATTGTTACAGAAGATGGGAAAGAGCCCCAAAAATCTAGGTGCTTGGCATAAAAGAAACGTCTATACAGGGTGCAGTCCAAATTCCCTTTTGTATTTTATTAACAGGACTGAAAAATGAGAGACATTTGAGCCAAGCTCACAGTAATGGCTTAATCTGCAATGACTCACAAAAAGTGGAGGAGGAGCGACAGAACTATAGCTGCTCTCAAAAAGAGTGTTTTTGTATAAGCTGCCCCTGTACTTGAAAGATATGTAAAACCATTTTCACAAAATGCTTACCCCAGCTAGGTCCAGGACAGGGTGTCTGTAGATTAACTAATGTATGACATACTCTTATCAATGTATGCCTAATGGTTTCTGTTTCCCTAAACTTATCCTATATAAAAACCTTTCTCATTTTCTGTAATTTGGAGCAATTTATAATTTTGCAAATTGTTGCCCAACTGCAGTTGAATATCCTTCAATAAATCTCTTTATTTTAATTTTAACAGAGACTCCAATTTTACTCCTTCACAGAGACATTTTTCAAATAATTTTTAGGAGCTTGCTATTTTCTTTTTTACTTTGTTTTGTTTTTTGCATTTTCAATTTTGCAAAATTCCTAAGCAGGAATGTTAATAAAACTAGACAGAGAATGGGACTCACTGACAACATTATAAGTATGTATTTGCATGTCTGTAGAGGGTCAATGAAAAAGAGAAAGATACTCAACAAAATAGACTGACACGGTGGCTGCAACAATAGGCTCAAGGATAACAATGATTGTGAGGATGGCACAGGATCCCACAGTGTTTGGTTCTATTGCACGTAGGGTCACAATGAGTCAGAACTGACTTGATGGCGCCTAACAACAACAACAAAACATGTCTGTATGCATTTTAAAAGCACATCCTAGCTTACTAATGTCTGAGCATTAAGTCACGTAGATATCTTCTCCAAGTAAGTGAAAACATTTTTTTTAAATCAAGTCCCTCTTCGTAAGTCACCTAAAAAACTCTTTCACCACCATGTGATTTGCATAATCCAATCATCCAATATATATTTATTAAATATTCCTTCTGACAGGACTTGGAGATGTACACAAAGATGAGTAAACCAGACATTTGTCTCTGCTCTCATGGAGGTAAACGGTTACTCAGGAGCATGGCCATCGGGGTCTTGATTGTTTGAATGCTAAGTAAAGACTTTGCATTTTATGCAAGATAAAACAATATTCTGGGAAAGTTTTTTTTTTTTTTTTTTTTTTAGTGAAAGTGACATGATTACATTTAGGGCTTCTAAGCAGCCCGCTTCAAGTCTAGCATGCTTTTGGCAATAATTTGCTAGGGCTAGAACCCTGAAAATAGTATGGGGTACTACCCCTTCCCCTTCTTTTCTGAAGAACATTAGA
Source organism: Loxodonta africana (assembly GCF_030014295.1). Classification (NCBI taxonomy): domain Eukaryota; kingdom Metazoa; phylum Chordata; class Mammalia; order Proboscidea; family Elephantidae; genus Loxodonta; species Loxodonta africana. The sequence continues at coordinate 130,014,054 of NC_087346.1, forward strand.
ATTTAAATGACATCATTCAAAGGAATATGCAGAAATTATTGTGAACCTGGCCTCATCTGGAGTACAATTTTCTATGGCAGCCACCTACAATGGCTGAGTTATCTAGCCAACTTGCCTCAGTTTGACAATGGCTCTTGTCCCTGGCATTCTTCTTTAACTGTGTCTATAATCAGATTGGAGCCCTGGTGGCACAGTGGTTAAGAGCTACAGCTGCTAACCAAAAGGTCGGCAGTTTAAATCCTTGGAAAGTCTACGGGGCAGTTTGGTTCTACTATATCCTATAGATAGAGGCCACTATGAGTTGGAATCAACTCAATGGCAATGAATTTTTTTTGGTGTAATTTGATTGGAAGAGTTTGATGTGACCTCAAGGTCATTTCTAGGTAGGAGGCAAAAAAAAAAAAAAAAGTATTAAAAAAATGATAATAAATACTGTGGATAATTATGTTGAAATATGCTATGTCATGCACAAACTGAATACCTTCTAAAAGTAACCTGCATGGAACAATTCCAGGCATTTTAACAATTGCTGCTACTGCTCATTTTCATAAATATTTCCCCCAAGTCCATGGTTGCTTTTGTTGTGTGCTGTCAGGTCAATTCTGACTCATGAGGCACTAAATGTCAGAGCAAAACTGCCCTACAGGATTTTCTAGGCTGTAATTTTTATGGGAGACCAGGTAGTGCAGTGGTTAAGCACTGGTCTGCTAACTGAAAGGTCAGCAGTTCAAATCTACTCAATGGCTCTGTGGGAGAAAGACATAGCAATCAGTTTCCTTAAAGACTGCAGCCTTGGAATTCCTATGGGGCAGTTCTACTCTGTCCGATAGGGTCGTTACGAGTTGGAATCAGCTTGATAAAAATGAGTTTGGTTTTGGTTTTGGAATTCTTATGGGAGATGACCAGGTCTTTTCTACCATGGAAGGGCTAATGGGTTCAAACTGTTGACCTTTCAGACAGTAGCCAAGGGCTTAGCCATTGTGCCACCAGGGCTCCCTAGTTCATGCTTGGTGGAGGTTAAATTACTTTTCTGAGAAGGAAGAAAGGTTAAAAAGGAGTTAAACTGTATCATAAAAATATGATGGATGTAAGTTTTTATAAAAATATTGATTGCCAGATTTGAAGATTCTCTTCATATCATTAAAAATATAAATAAATGAATGAATAAATACATGAATAAAATATTACAACACATTTTTATACAAATGTTATTTTCCAATACTCACATTTTTGTGCTGTGTCAGATTTTATTATGCTAATTGTTATAAACATGGGACAATGTTCTTTTCCTCTGCCTCTATAAGGCTAGCAAGAATAATTTATTTAGACAGGTTTAACAGATTTCCATTTAGTATGTTTTTATGTGGTCTTTATTATAAATAACAGATATTTTTGACTGACTGAATTATCCAAATATGGGCCTGTAGGTCAGACTCAAAATAATGAACCTTTTAGGTGAATGGTTCAGCGTTGTTAAAACAAAACTTCGAAAAGGAGTTACACATTACCACTGTTTTTTGAATTGTGGACAGCCCTGGTGGCACAGTGGTTAAATGTTCAGCTGCTAACCAAAAAGTTGACATTTTGAATCTACCAGTAGTTCCTTGAAAATGCTATGGAGCTGTTATACTCTCTCCTATAGGGTCACTAGGAGTCAGAGTCCACTTGATGGCAGCAGGTTATTTATTTATTTATTATTGTACAAAAGTATTATATAAGATTGTATTTCCCATTCACAGTTTTTGATTTTACATTTAAAATTTTCTATTATGTTTAGATGGTTGCAGTGTGCTCTCGTTTGACTTCCCATATAGAATTTGATTTTGATGTAATATGGTTTATTCCAGAAAGACTTTTTTTATCACCTTTTAATACACATAGAAATATATTATTTTTGCCATTTTTGTGACCATAATCTGTTAATATAAAAATATAATTTTATGAATTGACTGAACAGTACAATCATTAGTGTAAAATTTATCAAAACAGTACAAATAATTTATTTTATTATTATTATTTTTTTCTTTTAAGATTCCCTGAGTGGTGCCAAGGGGTAAAATATAAGGCTGCTAACAGAAAGGTTGGTGGTTCAAGTCTTCTCAGAGTCACCTCTAAAAAAGACCTGGTGATCTACTTCAATAAATCAGCTGTTGAGAACTCTATGGAGTGAAGTTCTACTCTGACACACATGGGGTTGCCATGAGTCAGAATCAATTCCATGGAAACTGTTTTTTTTTTTTTGATCAACTAATAATTTGAAAATGTTCTTCTTGATTTCTTCAAATTAAACAACTGAAAATCATCAGGCTTTCGAAAACTTTTATTATCGAGTCAATATGTCCAAATGTTTGACGGCCTAGAGATATTTATGTCCCAAGAGTTAAGGTTGAGAATGGTTGTTGTTGTTAGGTGTCATCGAGGGGCTTCCAACTCATAGCAACTCCATGTACAGCAGAATGAAACACTGCCCAGTCCTGTGCCATCCTCACAATGGTTACTATATTTGAGCCCATTGTAGCCTCTGTGTCAATCCACCGCTTCCTCTTTTTCACTGTTTCTCTACTTTACCAAGCGTGATGACTTCTCCAGGGACTAGTGCCTCCTGATAACATGTCCAAAGCATGTGACATGAAGTCTCGCCATCCCTGCTTTGAAGGAGCACGCTGGCTGTACTTCTTCCAAGACAGATATGTTCTTTCTTCTGGCAGTCCATAGTATATTTGATATTCTTCACCAACACCACGATTTAATGACACCAATTATTTTTTGATTTTCCTTGTTCATTGTCTGGCTTTCCCATGCATATGAGGTGATTGAAAACACCATGGCTTGGGTCAGGTGTACCTCAGTCCTCAAAGTGATAGTTTTGGTTTTTAACCCTTTAAAGAGATCCTTTGGTGCAGATTTGCCGGATTTAATGCGTCTTTTGATTTCTTGACTGCTGTTTCCATGGGTGTTGATTGTGGATCCAATTAAAGAGAAATTTTTGACAACTTCAATAAGTTCTCTGTTTATCATGATGTTGCTTATTGGTCCAGTTGTGAGGATTTTTGTTTTCTTTATGTTGAGGTATAATCCATACTGAAAGCTGTAGTCTTTGGTCTTTATCAATAAACGCTTCAAGTCTTCTTTGATTTCAGCAAGCAAGGTTATTTCATCTGCATATGGCAGGCTGTTAATGAGTCTTCCTTCCAACCTGATGCCATATTCTCCTTCATATAGTGCAGCTTCTTTGATTATTTTCTCAGTTTTCAGACTGAATAATTATAGTGAAAGGATTCAACCCTGACACACAACTTTCCTGATTTTAAACCATGCAGTATCCCCTTGTTCTTTTCATTGACTGCCTCTCGTTCCCTGTGAGAATGTTTAGGAGTTTTTTTTTTTCTTCTTTTTTTCCTTCAAAGCTAAATAATAGCCATTGAGAAAGAGAAGAAGATGGTCAAGGAGAAGTTGCACTTCCATCACAGAAACGCACACTCAAATATCTCAGTTTTCAAAAAGAGCATATATGACAGTTGAGATTCTGAAGATTTACTTCCTTAAACCTATCTGTGTGCAAAGACTCTTTGGGAAGCCATCATACACCTGTATAAGACCTCATTTTATAGACCGTTGATCAACTGCCAGAGATATAGTAATGTCATTGCAATCTTCCATAAATCAAGAATTTTGCATGCCTACTTTTCTTATAATGGAAAGGAAACACAGAACAATGAGAAGAAGAAAAAGTCAGAGATCCACTCCTGATTCTTTTTATTGGGTTAGATTACTTTTACCTGTTATACTAACAGAGTAGTTGTGAAAGCATGTTTTGAAATGCAAAGCATTTCTTTAAATTTGGTTGTGATTTTGAAGGAGATAAAACAAAGTTATAAAGCTTTTAAGGAGCAGAGAATTTATCCTCAGAATACCATTTTAGAAATTAACTTGTCTCCTTTTTCAAAATTATATAAACTCTCTGAGTCATAGTTTGCTATTTTTTTTAATCAGACAATATTATTATTTTTCATAATGACCTCAATATGTATTTGCCTGGATGAAAAGAAACAGCATGATACAAAAAAGAAAGCCTTTCTAAGGAACGTTTAGTTGGTTAAAGGAAACAAATTTATTGTTTCCTGAGTCTGTACGTTCACTAACTGAGCACTGATTACTTTTCTTTATCCTTCAGTCATCCTCCAACTTACCTTCTGACCACTGCCTCTCAGAAATAACGGCAAAGCCTTGCGTGTTCAGTTTGTCATTATTCCAAGTGTCAGTTTCAGTGATACAATTTGAGGAGAAGGAAGTGGATAGAAAAATAGAAGTTTAGTACTCCTCCTGTGTGTGAGTATATGTATATATTTGTGTGTGTGTGTGTTGTTTTAATTGTTAGTTGCCCTCAGGTTGATTCCAATTCATGGATACTGACCTGTGCAGAGCAGAACTGTTCCATATGGTTTTCAAGGCTATAACCACTCAGAAGCAGATCACCAGATCTGCCTTTCAAGGGGCCTCTGGATGGGTTGGACCTGCCAATCTTTTGGCTAGTAGTTGAGTGTTTAACCATTTGCATGCCCCAGATATTCTCTCTTTCTCTCTCTCTCTCTATACTCTATAAGTAGGAAAAAAAAAAAAAAAAAAGCCCATTGTCCTCAGTTCCTGGGGGACAACCTCTAAATTTGTGTAATAACTTAGTTGGCAATTGCCCCTATTTCCTGGGAGGTAACCTTTAAACCCTTGGAATTTCCTGAGTGCTTGGAGTATCTTTGTAATCTTTAGATCTCTTGGACCACACTTGATAATTTCTGCTAATGAAGTGACTGACTATGGTCCCTTAGATAGTTTGTGCTAGTGAAATTTTTCAGGATGGGGGCTGGCTGTGTCAGGAAGACCAACCATGTAACTAGAGGATTAGAGCTGGGAACGAAATGAAATCCTAAGAAAAAACTCTGGGCACCAAAGCTCAGGTGAGCTTCCTTGGCTGACAATTCTGCATATTGTCACATCTATGTCACACATCTTGACTCCATAAGAAGAAGACAACTGAAGCATTCAATTCCCATTAGGCATCTGGCCTGATCTCTCCCTATGTGTATCTTCTTTTGTCTCATTGTGATTTGTATTCTTTTGCTAAAATAAAACAGTAATCATAAGTATAGCATTTTCCTGAGTTCTGTGAGTTATTCTAGTGAATTATCAAACTTGAGGGGGTAGTAGAAATCCCCAAATTTTATCCAGTTGGTCAGAAGTGGGGATACCTGGAGACCGCTGATCTTGTAGCTGATGCGAGAGCAGTCTTGTGGAGGACTGTGTGTTACACCTGTGAAGTTCCACCTCACAATGGGTAGTTGGTGTCAGAGTCAGTGCTGCAACCTTACATAAATATGCAAATTTTTTCCCCTTCAGACTACTGTCAATTCAATCTTTAATCAGCACACACATGTTTCTTGAACTGATCTCAGCTATAGGAAACAGTCACTGGCTAGAATGATACTCAAAAGCATGGGCAGAAAAGAGAAAACATTATTTAATATGAATCTTTCTAATTACTTGTATTTTGTACCATATTTCTGCTTTCTTCTAAGATCTGCTTTGGGTCGTGAGCTCTGACTTTATTTCATGTCCTATATTGTGGTTCTACAAATTCAGAATTCTGGCTCGATCCTGGGCTAATTGGTTACTAATGTCGTCCTGGTCTTAGTTTTTGATTTTGTGTGTGTGTGTGTGTGTGTGTTTTATTTTGTCTGACATTCCAAATCTACCATTGTTTCAAGTGGCCTCATTACGGGAAATAATGATGCTTAAGCTTCAGGGTACCTCACCTGTCCAGGCCCATTCGAAGGTCCTGGGAGTGGATTTAGCAACTTTAAATTCAAAATGTTGTATTGTTGTCCATAATGACGGCTTCCCAGATTGTATCAATGTCAAACTCCACAAAATCTGAATCTGCTCCCATTTGTAATAGGCTTCTCCCTGTAACTCACTCCTCATCACTGACATTTTATCACCAATGCTGGGGGTACATTTTGTTATGTAATGCGTTTTTCCCCAATATATTTTGCCAGCGTTTACCACAACTTCTTCATGAGCGGTGATTCCATGAGGTTATGGAAGAAGCTGGGAAACAAAGTAAAGAAATGAACATCACAACCAAAAACCACCAAGATCCTGCCTCAACACTCTCCTGAAACTCTTCCTACTTAATTATCAAGTCCTTTTTTTGTTGTTCTTGTTTTGTTTTTTAACAAAGAAAAACAAACAAAAAATGATGAGCTTTGATTCCTTTTAGCTCAAACACATCCTGGATAAAAAGGGTCACAAGGAACCTTTTGTGACGTGTTTTCTTTCAGCAATTTTAGCAACAGAGAATAAACAGCTTGAAAAATGCCCACAATATGTGGAATTTTACTGTCCATAGTAAGTAACAAAGTTAAAAACATTAGCAAAATGTTCTTCCAAGAGGCAAAATTAGAGATTAGAAAATAAAAGTGGATATAGTTATATAGAGTTGAAATCATTTGTGATATATATTATTAAAGCACTAAAAGGAATTATTATGTTATTTTGATTGGAAGTAGGCAAGGATACCCATACCAGCAAGGATACAGGGCAATAAATATTATCAGGGAAAACTAGCTTTCATTTTAATAAGCAAAAAAGAAAATCAGAAAATTTAGTGAATTATCTCTCTACACTAAAAATTTCAGTACTCTTGTATTTAAAAATGAAAATCTTTCTTCCTTATTTTGATGGTATATTAATTAGACATACTTAGAAATGTCTTTGTTATAATTGCAATCAAAACTCTTGAGTTAATGGGCAGTTTGAAGATTCAGCCTTACTTTTGCACATGTGAAAGCACCAATATATTTGTCAAGTTCTTTGAAACAAGATCAAGATCATTGTATTAATAGAAAAGTACTTCTACAGGTTTTCAAAGGTCTGTCTTCAATGTGATTCACAGGAGACTAATCAAATAGAACCAAGAGAAGTGCTAGAGAAGTGTTTAAAACAGCCACTCAGACTGCAACCCATTTAACATTATCATTGGCCTTTTATTTTCTTTTGCTCTTTTTTTAAAATTATTATTAAGAAATGTATCATGAGTTAGAGCTCAAAAATTAAATCACATGTTTAATAGCTGTTAATACTGAATATATTTTTACTCTGAAGATATTAAAAAAAAGTTGCAAGCGATATATTTTGACTATCAGGAAAATGAATATTAAGGCCTATAGTAAAGGTATAGTTGATGAAGCACTGCCATCTTTTGGTTGTATAAATTAAGGATATAGAAAGCAAAAGTGGTATAAATTGAAGTCAAATAGCCAAGAAAGTGATTTATATATATTAAATGTATACAAGCTACTGGGTTTACAAGTGGGAAAGAAAATAATTCAAAAAATTAAGTTTTAAAAAAGACAAGTATAAACCTTGGCAACAAAACTCTCAAAGGAAAATTGTTGTACTGCCAACTTCAAGGTTGTTGGCATGGGCAGAAAATAAGATGAAGTTTGTATTATGGGAAACTGTCGTTGCCTGATTCTTGGGTTGTATATAAGAGGTTAATTAAAAGTGATTGAAAACTAGCCAATTTTTAAAATGACATATCCATTAAAAACTGTGATTTGGAGGCAGATGCTTGATATAATGTTTAATGCAGAATAATTATTCATCAATTAATTATGTTACTAAGTTTTACATCTAGAAAGTCAAATGAATATGTCATTAAAATTAACAATAATAATGTTTTTCAAATGCAATTAGTAGATTTAGGGTTATGTTCTTTATATGCATGCTATATATCTAATACAAGAACCTGATAATTGCACATTTTCTATTTTCTCCAAATGATGATATAGAATTTCAGTTAAGTATTCTGACAGTTACTCTTGCATTTGCCTTTGTTTATAGTATTTTAATTAAGCTTTTATGAGAACAGTGATTGGAAAGCTTAAGTCTTTGCTAGTTCATACTGAGAAGCATATGTTAAAATCACATCTATATTTGAGAAATCATAGTGTCTTTATAATAGAGCTTATATTTAAAAGAAAGTCAATCTAACCAGATTGTCTAATTCTATTTTAAATGAGCCTTCTCTACACAAAATAATTAGTACTACAGAATTATGTCAATCAAATATTTTATAAAATATAGTTAATTAGTTATTAAAAATAAACTATAAATTGCATGAATTAAGGGCTTGTAGAAAACTAATTTAGAATATATAAAAAAATTGGTGTATACAATAGTCATGATTCTAAAAAGTTTTATGTAATATTTTTACTCATATGCTTTTAAGGAGAATACAAATTAAAATTTTGTACAAAATATATCTATTTTTAAATTAGAAAAAAAGATGAATAATCATTATTTCTTGAAGAAAGAGAAATATACCCCAGTTGAAACCAAAGATTAGTTACGGTGATGCTTTTTTTTTTTTTAATATTACTATAAGTATTTTACACTTTTTTTTTAATTGCCACAATTACGTATTTTTTAATTTCCATAATTATGTATTTTTTTTTCCCCTCTTGAAAGCCCTTCCTCACCTCAGGATTAAAATAAACAAAACTTCACTGTACAAGGGTGTTTTATTCCCAAAACAAAAGATTCAGGAAAAATATTCTTAAAATATTCATTGCTGTTTATTTCTGAGACTTAACTTTTCCATTCACATTTTACTACATGTCCGTTTTACAATTCATTCTGAATATAGATCACCTTTCTCTGAAATGTGCACAAATACAGAGCTCTTCCAAAATTCCCTGGCATAGATGAATGAGTGATTCTAGCATTGCAACCATTTGTTGAAACATCTCAAACGGTATTCCGTCAATTTCTGGAGCCTTGTTTTTCACCAGTGCCTTCAGTTGTGACTTGGACATCTTCCTTCAATACCATTGGGTCTTGATCATATGCTACCTCCTGAAATGGTTGAACTTCAACCAATTCTTTTTGCTACAGTGACTTTGTGTATTCCTTCCATCTTCTTTTGATGCTTACTGCATCATTCAGTATTTACCTGTAGAATACTTCACTATTGCAACTCAAGGCTTGAATTTTTTCTTCTTCAGCTTGAGAAATGCTGAGTTTTCTTCCCTTTTGGTTTTCTAAATCCAGGTCTTTGCAAATGTCATTATAATGTTTTACTTTGTCTTCTCGAGTTGCACTTTGAAATCTTCAGTTCTTTGCCTTCATCATTTCTTCCATTTGATTTAGCTACTCGCCATTCGCCATTCAAGAGCAATTTTCAGAGTCTCTTGTTTTTTTGTGTGACATCCATGTTGGTCTTTTCTTTCTTTCCTGTCTTTTTAATGACCTCTTGCTTTCTTTGTGTATTGTGTCCTTGATGATATCCCATACCTCCACTGGTCTTAGGTCATCAATATCCAGTGTGTCAAATCTTGAGATGGTCTCTAAATTCAGGTGGGATATACAAAGGTCATACTTTGGCTCTTGTGGACTTGTTTTAATTTTCTTCAGCTTTAAGTTGAATTTGCCTACGAGCAATTGATGGTCTAGTCTGCGGTCAGTTCTTGGCCTTGTTCTGACTGATGATATTGAGCGATTCCTTCCTTTTTTTCCTCAGGTGTAGTTCATTTGATACCTTTTTATTCCATCTCATGAGGCCTGTGTGTATAGTAGCCATTTATGTTGTTGAGAAAAGTATTTGAAATGAATAAGTAATTGGTCTTGCTAAGTTTTATCATGCGATTCCCTGCATTGCTTCCATCACCAAGAACATATTTTCCAACTACTAACCCTATTTTGTTTTCAACTTTTGTATTTCAAACTCCAGTAATTATCATTGCATCTTGATTGCATGTTTGATCACTTTCATACTTAGAAGTTGGTAAAAATCATCAGCTTGTTTATTTTTGGCATTAGTAGTTGGTGCATAAATTTAAATAATAGTCATGTTAACTGGTTTTCCTAGTAGGCATATGGATATTATCCTATTGCTGATGTTACTGTACTTTAGGATTCACCTTGAATATTCTCTCTGATGATGAATACAATGCCATTCCTCATCAATTTGTCATTCCCAGCATAGTAGGCCATATGATCCTCTCATTCAAAATGGCCAATATCAGTCCATTTTAGCTCAGTAATGCCTAGAATATCAATCTTTATCTGTTACATTTCATTTTTGATGACTTATAATTTTCCTAGAATCATACTTTGTACATTTCATGGTTCAATTATTAATGGATGTTTACAGCTATTTCTTCTCATTATGAGCCATGCCACTAGAGCAAATTCAGGTCCCAAAAGCTCTACTCTGTCCATATCATTAAATTTGACTCCACTTTGAGGGCGTAACTCTTTCCCAGTCATATTTTGAATGTCTTCCAACCTGTGGTATTCTGTCACCAAACCTGACAATGTTCCATAGATATTCAAATGGTTTTCACTTCCCAATTTTATTAGAAGTAGGTTGCCAGGTCCTTCTCCCTAGCCTGTTATAATCTGAAAGCTCCTCTGATGCCTGTCCACCATAGGTAACCCTGCTGGAATTTGAAATACTGGTGGCATAGCTAGCTTCCGGCATCACAGTAACATGCAAGACATCACAGTCTGACAAACAGACAGACGAGTGGTAGAAAGAAAGTTGATACAACAGAATGCAGAAATTATTGAACAATGTTTTTAATATCACAGCAAGTAAACTTTTGTTGAAGATAATTCAGAAATGGTTGCAGCAGTACACCAATAGGGAACTACCAGAAATTCAAGCTGATTCAGAAGAGGATGTGAAAGAAGGGATATCATCGCTGATGTCAGATGGATCTTGGCAGAAAGCAGAGAATATCAGAAAGATGTTTACCTGTGTTTTATTGACTATATAAAGGGTTTCAACCATGTGGATCATAACAAATTATTGATAACATTGTGAACAATCTGAATTTCAGAGCGTGTGGAACCTGTACATAAATCAAAAGGCAGTCGTTCAAACAGAACGAAGGGACACTGTATAGTTTAAAATCAGGAAAGGTGTGTGTCAGAGTTATACCCTTTCCCCATAATTATTCAATCTATATGCTGAGCAAAGAATCAAAGAAGCTGGACTATATGAAGAGAACATGGTTTAAGGATTGGTGGAAGACTCATTAACAACCTGTAATATGCAGATGACACAACCTTTCTTGATGAAAGTGAGGAGGACTTGAAGCACTTACTGATGAAGGTCAAAGGCTACAGCCTTCAGAAAGAGTAAACAAAACAAAAAAACCAAGCCCAGTGCCATCGAGAAGGAGTAGACCATTCCAAATTAGAGACTTTGTTCATGTTTTGAAGAAATTGTAATAATTTCATTCTTTTGTTACATTGAGTGCAAACTTTTTTTGTTAATAATTTTTCTCTTCTCATTTTGCTTCTCTGTCTTTTTCTTTTTCTTAATTACTACATTTTTTTAAAGTAAAAAATACTCCTTGACACAAATCTTCCCTTGAAATGTGATACATAGATTTATTGATATTCAGATTATTTTTTAAATTTCTTAAAGCCTTAGTTGGGGGTCAAGTGAGATTATATGCATTTTTGCTTTTTTTCACAAGTCTGTAAAGTAGTTAAAATTCTTATGTATGCATGTAAGCAAACAATAAACAGCCATTTTCTCCTATCTGCACCATGTTATTAGCTGCCAATACTTATCTCCTCCCTGAATATTTAATCCTTATTACATATACAGGATCATTTAAGTTGGAAGCAGTGCTTCATGAAATTCTGGTTTAGAATTTCTGAAGAATAAGTATAAATTCAGACATCTAAGACATTCACTGGCCCTAAATGTGTGTGGCTTTTACACAGTTATAGCTAGTACCAATATTAAACTTTAGTTCTAGTATCCGCTTATTGTTTTTATTCTGAATGAATCATTGCTACGTGCTGGGTTCCCTTGGCTATGTGACTCAATTTTGTTGTATATGGTAGGAGGAAAAAATTGCCATGGGTTTTCTGGAAAAAGAATATGTATGTATATATATATTCATTTTTGGAATAGAACAAGAGAAAGATGCAATTTTCTTTTGCTCCTGAAATTGGTTTGTTCTGCTATAATGCTGACCACCATTCTGTCTTTTGACCATTCTCTGTCTCTTTCTATCTCTCTTTCCTCTTTCCTTACTTTATTTTTCCCCTAGTATTTTTCAGTATGACATACTTACATAACTTGATAGATTGTTTATTTTCTGGCTCCCCAATGAGAACGTAAGCTCCTTGAGCTCAGGGATTTTTGTCTGTTTTGTTCATTGCATGTTCTAATAATCACTACATGACACAGCACCCCAAAACTTATTGACTAAACTAATGTTTTACTTTTAATTCTCCTAGTTCTGTGGGACGCCTGGGTTTAAATGGTTGGTTGTCACTAGGGGTCTTTTATATGTTTGCAGTCAAATGATAGCTGGGGTTGGAGTCAACTAAAAACTCACATGGCTGGAAGTTGGTGGGCTGTTGTCCGGACATTCAGCACAGATTGATAATCAGAATGCCTCCATGCAGTCTCTTCGCATGGCTTGAGTTTCTCACATCATGGAGACTGGGTTCCGAAAGAACGATATTGAGAATAAGTACCCTCATTTGAAAGTGACAAGAATTGTTATGACATTTTACTGGAAGTTCGAAAACATCACTTCTACTATATTCTTGTGGTAGGGTAAGTATGTAAATCAGTCAAGATTCAAGATTAGAGGAATTAGATCCCATCTTTCTGTAGGAGAAGTGTTAAAATTTTGCAGCCATCTTTACTGCAGCACAACACAAATCTCAATGCCTAGAACCAGGTCTGAGACATATCGAGTGTTCAATAACTATTTTTTGAATGATGAATAAGTAAGAAATTCATTCCAAAGGAATTTAGATCCATGATGACATTTTTAAGCTGAAGCATTAACTAACTCTAGTTCTTGTTTTCCTCCTTTCTTCCTGCTGTGAATGATGTTGCGTTATCTTCTCTTTTTAAGCTATCAGAACAAGTTTTGACTTACTTATGATCAAAGACACCCTAACTGACAGATCGGCAGGCCCTATGACCCTAAGAGAAAAAACAACATAAAATGTTGAACCTGCTGTATGTACACATTGAATTTGCCTAAGTCCCTAAGCTTTCTCCTTTTAGATGAGAGATTTTCTGGTAGAATCTAGTTTGTATACCAAAGTTTATAATAAAATTTCTGCCTCTATATTATTAAAAAACCAAATGATCATCAGGATGTTAATTTTATATTACCTACTACTTTTAACTTTATTAAACATTGAAAGAGAGTGGCCTGTACACACATAGGTGACAGGAGCTTATATGTTGTAAGGTAAATTTATACTCAGATGATAACTAGCCTTTGTTTGTAAGTTCTTTGTATCAAAAAAATCTTGTTCTCCACAGTTTTGGAATATTCACTGATTCTTGATATTCACTGAGTAATTATATTCCATACACAATATCATCGTTTGTTGAACTCGTCACTTCCTTAATCCAGAGCTTTAATACCACCTGTAGAAACGTATTTCTATCTACCCTTTATGTATACTGGTTTTAGCAACTACTTCTATAGCTCTAAATAATCTCATCCTGATTTGCTACTTTATAGAATTGTGCAATGGTGAAAATTGAGGGCCTGTTTCCTTTACTATGTGCCATGTAAAATACCTGCTGCAGGTACCTAAGTTTTGTGAGACTTCTCTACTATGACGTGCAGAGATTAGTGACATCTGGACTGGCATCATAAATGCCAGTTAGAGGACAGTTTCGAAAATGACTCCTGAAGAAATATACTGAAGTCCTCAATCCTGATATTTCCCATGACACTACTAAATACTCCTAAACTGAAGTATCTTGGGATCTTGCAATTATGGGACTCATTATAATTATTAAAAACAAGATTTACAACGACTTCTTTAAGAATTGTTTTCAGCTCCCCCAAGGTATTTTCTGGAATGTTCTCATGCATGGTAATTTACAGGGTGCATTTCATTTTGGAAAGTGACCAAAAGTTAGTCTGAGGAAAGTGTCTTGATTGTGTTATCTGGGAAAGTCCACATAGATAGATAATTATTACTATTGTCATATAATACCTGTAAACTATTTCAACTGAGTATTTTCACTGTGACTGAATAGATTAACTCATACAATTCACTTGGCTGGAAAATATTGCTGGTTTTCACTGGTTTTGGCTCTGAATGAATAAATGAGTGTGACCTTCCCAACATAAAAATATGAATTAGGTACCTTGCATTCTAAATGGAGGGAATGAAAACAAAGAAAGGAAAGTTCTGGTTGATTCTGTCACTGTGTCAGTGAATATGATGCTGGAATGACACAGAAATTTATCTTTAGACAACAGATAAAAAGTGGGTATAATTATTTTACTCCAAAGAAACAGTATAATATTAGCAGATCTTTCTTAGCACTTTTGATTTGTAAGAACTGCTCCAATGGTGGAAATAGGAGCAGAAATTATATTAAAGATGGGGTGACTAAAGAAAATTATGCTACAGTTAAAGGTGTGCTGTGAGTAAAATGAAGGGGATATTAATTTTAAGGACTAAAAAAGAGTATTTTCAGCTGCTAACTAAAACTTTTTAAGGTGAGCATTTTTAGGTGTACAACTTGTCAGGAAGGGTGTATTGTAATCTACATGTTTTATCTTCCCTAAAATTCAAATAAGGAAATCAATTTTTTATTTTTAATTCAATACTTACATTTTTTAATAGTCTCTAAACCTGTTATCTTTATTTTTAAAATATCTTTAATTTCTCTAAGGTTTGCCAACCACTGATCAGAAACTACACATTTCACTGAATGGTAATTTTAAATAGACTAAGGATCCTTAAGAGGTTTTTTTTTTTTTTTTTTTTATGGTTAAAATGGACAGAGGTCAATTTGAGCAGCAAAGTCTAGACATGAAGATGTACATAAAATGATGCAATTTAAAGGTTGCCAAAGTGGTCTATGGTCAGATTTCCAATACAATTGCTCTTTCATGTCCTGTTCCTCAGGGTCCTAAGGCGTTTTCAAGACATTATTTAACTATCCATCAGTATCATCCTGAGGGAGGCTGAGCCTATTATATTCAATTTGCAGGTGATAAAAATAAGTCAGTGAGAGGTTAAGTAGCTTGTTCAAGGTCACCAAGTAAGTTCTAGTGGAGCTGAAAATGGAAAGTCACATCTCTCCCACTTGAAATGATGTCATCTGACCAGGAGGCCTTATTCAGAGCTCATTACACTGAACCCAAGAGCTAGTTAAAAGCATTGATCATACTGAAGATGGGATCTTAAAAAATGTCAGAACACACAAATACATTTCTCCTGCAGAACATTTTAATTGGTCACGTTGCTGCTTACAAATTCCTAATTCCAAAAGAATTTTCAAGAAAGAATGAAATCAAAAAGAAAGAAAAAAATTTTTTTTCTTTTTTTTTCCTAATTCCAAAAGAATTTTCAAGAAAGAATGAAATCAAGGTAGGCTTAAATGACAGGGAAGTTGATATCACTACATGGCAGTGCAAGCTTGCAAACATCTGGGGAATTTGGGGCTATGATTACTTGATCTCTCAATGTGCTGCTAAGGAACAGAATAGGTTTTGAATCCGTGTAGCCAAACTATTACTTTTTATGAAATTAAAGCATGGTTGTTTGAACTGGGCCCAGAAATGAGATTTCATTGCTATGCTGTCATAGGAAAAAAAAGAATCAAAAAGACACTGCAGCTGTTCAAGCAGTAACTAGACAGACAAACAAATGAAAGTACATGGTGGTTTCCCTTGCCAGTGTCTAAAATGATCAGTTATTGACTGTTCTCAGAGCACAAAGGCCACTGCAAAGAGGCTAATCAATTTGATGTGCCTCTTTTTTACCGCCAAATAAATTAATTCCCACTGAAATCATATTGACTCGTTAGGATAACAAACAAGCAAACAAAGAAAACACACCCACGAGCTCGGTAATTGGCCACGTTTGGTAAGCGAAGAGTACATTTTCTTATTTTTCTTCTGTACAAATGCAGATGTTCTACCCCAAAACTGAACTGCAGTGGATGGTTCTAAAGATGTAAAATATGTTAGATGCCATGAGAAAGCTGTAAGATGGGATGTTTTAACACATAAACAATAGCAAATGGGAGGCTTATGAGAAAAGGTTAAAATCTGTAACACCTGCACACCTTGGCTGCCTTCACAAGCTAAGTTATTTATTCTTCCAAAATATAACAGTAAAATCACATACATTTGGAGCAAAAAAATGGTCATAAGTGTTTCTATCACTTCTCAGCATCATTACAGCTTTACGGAATTTTTTTGGAGATACAAAACCCCCTAGAGAACTAATAAATCCTCTCTCTTTTATGCTTATCTGAATTGGTAATGAAACTCTAATTTCATGTTAAATGCCCTGGGAGTTAGCAGAGTTGAAATTTTACCCAATGTTCTGGACAATGTTTAGTTTCACAATAAAACAGGTTCTATTGTGATCTTTGTGCTCAATTGGCCTCTACATTTGCCACACAATTGGAAATGATATATTCGCATCCCTTGACAAGTTAAGATGCCATGGCAGAAATTTCATTTTCTCTCATCCTCGATAGCTGAAATATCAGGGTTTTATTTTCCTATATAATAATATATACAATCAATTTACGACAATGCAAAACAAAGACTTTGTCTACTATGGTTACCTATTCTTAAAAAAAAAAAAAAAAATTCTCTGACTTTTTCAACTATAGTCAGCATATATTACCAGTCAGTCATGACACATTTCATTTCCAAAGTATTACCTGCTTGCCATACTGCCAATTTTCCTGATACTAAACAGCAATTACAGAGGTTTTATACTCCAGAGACATAAAGCTTCCAGTTTGGAACTGGTTACCTTTCTTTCAAACTATTATTGTCAGAATTCTCTGTGAATCAGCCAATGCCATATCCCAGCAATCACGAAAGCTAGATTAAAAGATGTCCATTTTCCTGTCCCAGTGCTAAAGAAATGTATATGAAGGCTGCCTCCAGCTTAAGATGAGGAGCAATGTCAATTAGGGGAGTACCCAAAATAGCCTTTAATGGTTTTTCATTGGTTACAGAATCAAATTCATACTCCTTAAATTTAACTTTCAACCCTTTCCATAGTCTAAGTACCATATCCTTTCTTAGATTTACCTTAAACATCATTCCTCTTTTTTAACCCCAAGCTTCAAGAAAACAAGATCACTCTTAAGAACTCCATGAAACCATGTTCTTATACATTGTTGTTTATGCCATTCCTTTTCCTTTCCCCTCTACTGTTCCAGTCTTGAATAATACCTTTCTGAAACTCCAGAGTCCAGTTATTGCTGTCTCTTCCCCTTTACTTTCTTCCACCCATTATTCATTATTGTTTCATTAAAGAAATAAGAACAGTAGAATCTCCTAGTGTGTTTTGAGGATAAAATTGTAAGGGAGAAGGGGAGAGCTTACTCTCGGGAGGAAGAAGAGATGGGGGTGGTGACATTCCTCAGTAAGACGGTGTCTACATAGTTAAACGTTGAGCCAAAGAAATGATCCCTAAAGGGGTCCCACTTGATAAGTTTCCTAACTTGATAAGGTCTCTAACTTGGTAATTAAAAATTAAGACAAGGAAGTAGTCTCCATAGGGGTCCCTGGCTTGGCTGTTAAACATTAACACAGAGAGAAAAGAGAAAAGAAGAGTATAAAACCCTAAGAAAATGACTATCGGGGCTCTCAGACTTTCCCTCTGAGCGGCCCTCTTGACGCTCTCTGGTCAAGTGTACTTTCGCTATTAACCCTCTGCTAACTAATAAAACCCTTTGCTTGCTTGGCACTCTTTGTCTCAGTGTTTGAATTCTTTCCTACACCGAAGACAAGAACTGAGGCTATTCTCTGGTAACAAAATGAAATAATATATTTAAATAACTTACCATAGCTCTTAGATAATATTACCTAGTAATATTCTTTGTATATTAAATTGTATGCCTAGAAATCTACATCCAGCCTTGAGGGAGTAACTAAAACCAGAGTGTCATTAAAAAATAAATAAATAATATAAAAAAAAAAAGCTAGATTATTGGACACAATGTATGAAACAGTTTTTAGAAATTGGAAAAGAACCAAAGAAAGACTATGACACTGAGAGAAGAAAAATAAGCAATGTGAAAAGGTGAGCCCTAGGGCTAACCTGGGATTTGATCTGCAAGCACTTAAAAGAAGATACTACAGGCAAGGAGGAAATAGGCAGGACATGAAGCCTAGAACAGAAAAAGAAAAAAGAGAGATTATAATTCAGGGTGTCTAGAATTTACAGGGTAGAGTAATGAAAAGATCTTTGTACAGATGTCCAGAGAAAGAGGCCCAGAAATCTCTATAAGCATCTCCTTGAGTCTTTGTCTGAATATAAAGCTGTACATGCATAGGGTCACGGGCCTCAGGTGGCTGTCAGGAAGGCTGAGAGGCTTCATGGTGTCTCAGCATATAACCATTGAACACTGGAGAGAGACAAACAGGGATGATCAGCCCAAAAGCTACACTTCTAGATTTAAATTTTTCAAAGGAGGAAATGTTCTGCCCTCATATTTTCCTGCCAAATCAATTAAATAAATATTTCCCCCCATAAGAGTACCAAATGTCTCCATATTTATCTATGGTACCTTTACAACATTTGGGTAGGATGTAGTTTCTTAGCTTGTATTGGAATCCTAATTCAACTGACCCAAACTCAAAACACTTTCATCATTAACTGATATGTTGTTGTTAGCTACCTTCAAGTCATCCATAAGTACAATGGAACAAAACTCTGTCGAGTCCTGCACCATTCACATGATGGGTTTGGGATCAGGCCATTGTGATTGATAGGGGTTTTCACTGGCTGATTTTCAGAAATTGGATCTCTGGGTCTTTCTTCTTAGTCCATCTTAGTCTAGAAGCTGCACTAAAACCTAATTTCTGGTCGGTGTATAACCTGCATCAAGAGGCAACTCTTATGTAATGAATGAGATTGTTTCCATTTGATGACTGTTATGAGTGTTTGGTATAGCATGGTTTGAATTTGTATCATGAAGCAGAATTTCATGGCAAGAGAGAAAATAATAAACAGAAATAACAAAAAAATACCTTTACCTAATTAGGCATAAGGTGACTGATCAGCTGAAGTAGACTACACATAACATAAAAATATCAGAGTAGGTAAAAAAATATTATGTGATCCATACATCTTCATTCTTAAAATTAGGTGCTTCTTAAGTGAAAAATAATGTCTTTGAGTTGATTAAGACTCATAGTGGCCCCATGTGTCACCGAGTAGAACTGTTCAATAGGGTTTTCTTGGCTGTAATTTTTATGGAACCAAATCTTCAGGCCTTACTTCCATGGTGCTGCTGAGTGGGTTTGAACCTCCAACCTTGCAGCTAGCAGTTGAGTGCAAACCGGTTAGGCAGCCCACAGATCTAGGGGCTTCTTAGGTAGTATTTTTTTTAAGTATAATGTTTCTACATAATGATTTAAGGGATTTTAATTTCAGATACAGAGTATTGTAAACCATTACAAAATGATTTATGAGCTTAGAACATAAATTCTCTTAAAAATATATAACCTAGGAAAAGACTGCATCTTACATACTTTGGACATGTTGTCTCCAGGGATCGGTCGCTAGAGAAGGGAATCATGTATGATAAAGTACAGGGTCAGTGGAAAAGCGGAAGACCCTCAAAGAGATGGATTGACACAGTGGCTGCAACAATGGGCTCAAACATAACAACAATTGTGAGAATGACACAGAACCAGGCAGTGTTTCATTCTGTGGTACATAGGGTCTCTATGTATCAAAATTGACTCGAAGGCACCTAACAACAACAACAGGGAAAGACTATTTGCTTTTAATACTCAACGGACAAGGCTTGATTTTGTGTTTTTATTTTTTTTAGGTTCTTTAGATCGGAGGGAGCTCTGTTTATATCTGGCCCAAAATCTAATTACATCTGACTTGAATTTGATTATTATAAAAATTACTACAGTGGGATGCATTTCTCTAAAAGCATATATTATCCTCCATCAGGATATGAATTACTTCCCACTTGAGTCACATTGGAGCCAACTACCTTCTTCTCCTTGACTATAAAGGAGGGAATTTATGACATCTGATAAAGGAAGGATTTCCTTGTTCTCAACAATAAGGCTCCAGTCCTACCTTTTTAATGGCACTAAGACATCGCTATCCTTTACCCAACATCTGATCAGTAATTATGTCACTTTTTGTTCTTTCAACCTAAGATATCATATCATCTTCCCCATTAAAAACAGACAAGTAAGCCATTGATTAGATTCTGGCTCAGGGCAACCCCATGTGTGTAAGAGTAGAACTGTGCTCCACAGGTTTTCAGTGGCTGATTTTTCAGCAGTAGATCATCACTTCTTCTAAGGCACTTCCGGGTGGACACAAAATTCCAACCTTTCTGTTAGTAGTTGATGGCAACATGTCCAAAGTATGTAAGATGCAGTCTCGCCATCCTTACTTCTAAGGACTATTCTGGTTGTACTTCTTCCAAAACAAATTTGTTCATTCTTTTGGAGGTCCATGGTATACTCAATATTCTTCACCAACACCAGAATTCAAAGTCACCAATTCTTCTTCAGTCTTCCATATTCATTGTCCAGCTTTAACATGCGTATGATGCAATTGAAAATACCAAAGCTTGGGTCAGGTGCACCTTAGTCTTCAAGGTGACATACTTGCTTTTCAACACTTTAAAGAGGTCTTTTCAGCAGGTTTGGCCAATGTAATGCATCTTTTGATTTCTTGACTGCTGCTTCCATGGCTGTTGATTGTGGATCCAAGTAAAATGAAATCCTTGACAACTTCAATCTTTTCTCTGTTTATCATGATGTGGCTTATTGGTTCAATTGTGAGGATTTTTGTTTTCTTTATGTTGAGGTGTAATCCATACTGAAGGCTCTGGTCTTTAATCTTCATCAACAAGGGCTTCAAGTCCTCTCCACTTTCAGCAAACAAGGTTTTTCCATTTGCATAACACAAGTTGCTAATGAGTCTTCCTCCAATTCTGATGCCCTGTTCTTCATGTAGTCCAGCTTCTCAGATTATTTTCTGAGCATACAGATTGAACAGTTATGGTGAAAGGATACAACCCTGATGCACACCTGTCCTGACTTTAAACCAATCAGTATCCCCTTGTTCTGACAGAACAACTGCCTCTTGATCTATATACAGGGTCCTCATGAACACAATTAAGTTTTCTGGAATTCCCATTCTTTGCAATGTTATCCATAACTTACTATGATCCACACAGTCGAATGCCTCTGCATAGTCAATAAAACACAGGTAAACATCCTTCTGGTATTCTCTGCTTTTAGCCAGGGTCCATCCGACATCAGCAATGATATCCCTGGTTCCACATCCTCTTCTGAATCTGGTCTGAATATCTGGCAGTTGCCTATCAGTATATTGCTACATCCGCTTTTGAATGGTCTTCAGCAAAATTTTGCTTGTGTGTGATATTAATGATACTGTTTTATAATTTCCTTATTCAGTTGGATCACCTTTCTTGGGAATAGGCATAAATATGAATCTCTACCAGTCACTTGGCCAAGAAGCTGTCCTCCATATTTCTTGTCATGGATGAGTGGGCACTTCCAGCACGGCATCCATTTGTTGAACCATTTCAATTGATATCCATTCAGTTCCTAAAGTCTTGTTTTTTACCAATGCCTTCAGTGCAGCTTGGACTTCTTCCTTCGGTATCATTGGTTCCTGATCATATGTTACTTCTTGAAATGGTTGAATGTTGACTAATTCGTTTTGGTATAATGACTGTGTGTATTCCTTCCATCTTCTTTTCATGCTTCCTATGTTGTTTAATATTTTCTCTACAGAATCCTTCCCTATTGCAACTCGAGGCTTGAATTTTTTCTTCAGTTCTTTCAGCTTGTGAAACGCCGAGCATATTCTTCCCTTTTGGTTTTCCATCTCCAGCTCTTTGCACATGTCGTTATAATACTTTTTCTTCTGAGCTGCCCTTTGAAATCTTCTGTTCAATTCTTTTACTTCATCATTTCTTCCTTTTGCTTTCGCTGCTCGACGCTCAAGAGCAAGTTTCAGAGTCTCGTCTGACACCCATCTTGGTCTTTTCTTTCTTTCCTGCATTTTAAAGACTTCTTGCTTTCTTCACGTATGGTGTCCTTGATGTCATTTCACAACTCGTCTGGTCTTCGGTCATTAGTGTTAAACATATCAAATCTATTCTTGAGATGGTCTCTAAATGCAGGTGGGATATACACAAAGTTGTATTTTGGCTCTGGTGAACTTGCTCTGATTTTCTTCAGTTTCAGCTTGAACTCGCATGTGAGCAATTAATAGATTGTCCCACAGTTGGCCCCTAGCCTTGTTCTTACTGATGACTTTGAGCTTTTCCATTTTCTTTTTCTACAGATGTAGCTGATTTGATTCCTGTGCATTTTATCTGGTGAGGTCCATGTGTGTAATTGCAGTTCATGTTGGTAAAAAATGTATTTCCAATGAAGAAGTCTTGGTCTTGCAAAATTCTGTCATGTGATCTCCAGCATTGTTTCTAACACCAAGGCCATATTTTCCAACTAATAAGACTCTTCTTTGTTTCCAAATTTCACATGCCAATCACGAGTAATTACGTGTCTGTCAGTTTGTCATACTGTGGGGGCTTGTGTGTTGCTGTGATGTTGGAAACTACGATACCAGTATTTAGATATCAGCAGGGTCATCCACAGAGGAAAGATTTCACCCAAGCTTCCAGCCTAAGACAGACAAAGAAGAAGGACCCGGCAGTCTACGTCTGAAAAGCATTAGCCAGTGAAAACCTTATGCATAGCAGTGGAACATTGTCTGATATAGTGCCAGGAGTGAGTCCCCCAGGTTGGAAGGCACTCAAAAGATGGCTGGGGAAGAGCTGCCTCCTCAATGTAGAGTCAACCTTAATAACATGGATGGAGTAAATCTTCCAGGACCTTCATTTGCTGATGTGGCACTACTCAAAATGAGAATAAACAGCTGCAAATCCCATTAATAATCAGAACCTGGAATGCATGAAGTATGAATCTAGGAAAACTGGAACTTGTCAAAAATGAAATAGAACATATAAACGTCGATATCCTAGGCATTAGTGTGCTGAAATGGCCTGGTACTGGCCATTTTGAATTTGACAATCATATAGTCTACTATGCCGGGAATGACAACTTGAAGAGGAATGGTGCTGCATTTGTCAGAGAAAAGAACATTTCAAGATCTATCCTGAAGTATAATGCTGTCAGTGATAGGAAAATATGCATATGCCTACAAGGAAGACCTGTTAATATTATTATTATTCAAATATACACACCCACCACTGAGCCCAAAGATGAAGAAATTGAAGATTTTAATCAGCTTCTGCACTCTTAAATTGATCAAACATGCAATCAGGGTGCACTGATAATTACTAAAAAAATGGAGAGTATAACCAATCTACTGTTCTACTAGGATTCTTATTCTACCTACCATTCTTATTAGGATTGTGTTCTCAAGAATTAAATTATCTTTCAGTTACTGGCTCTGAATACTGTTTTTCCCAGCCCACTGAAGTAAAATCACTCATAAATATATATGTTTTTGTGGATGTCTATTCACGTGGAGGTGTTCAAGAACTGTTAGGAGTACAAACTTGGAGCTCAGAACAGTGGCAAGAAGTATAATAAATATCATCTCAGAAGTAGATCACCAGGTCTGTCTTCTGAGGTGCCTCTAAATGTGTTCACACCGCCAACCTCTTGACTGGTAGTAGAATGCTTAACCTTTTGTGCTGCCCAGGGGCTGTAGTGTAACTTGATGTATCTTTAAAACTTTAAAAATAGGCTGTCAAGGAAAACAGTAGAAGACAACAGAGCAGAGAAATTGTTTTTTCATTTGTGGACTCAAATTAGTTGTTACTGGACCTGGATCTACAATTTTACTTATTTAGCAATATTAGTGGGTAGAAAGCTTAGAGCATGTTTTCTCAACTTCAGCACCATTGGTATTTGAGGCCAGATAAATCTTCCTTACATGGAAGTGTCCGTTCTTTACATTGTTGGTGTTTAGCCATATTACTGACCTCTATCTCTTGGACTCCAGTCACATCCTCTGTCCATTTTGACAAGCCAAAATGTTTCAAAAATTGTCAAATGTCCTCTGATGAGGCATAATTACCCCTGGTTGGGTACCCGGCTTACAGTATTTCTCAGAAAAAAACTGGAAAAAAAAAAAAAAGAAAATGTATGTGTACAAGAATAGGGGTGAGAAAAAGCAAACCTTAATTCCCATTGCCATTCTGGGTTTGAATCTGTGGACCACTTTTTATAGTTCCAGACTCTTTTCAATGCCTTTAAGTCAAGTTTAATAATCATTCAATGCTTCCATCTGCAGTTCATGTTTTCCAATATTTACTTAGGCGCTTGAATACTGGTATTGATTTATGATGCCTTATCATTCCTCATGAAATTATGCCCTTCCATTTTAGCTGCTAAAAGTTTGTCTCTGGCTTTATCCTTACTGGAAAACATTAGTATCTATTATTCTTTTTCTGAAGGTACTAAGAATCAATCATCCTTGTTTATAAATTTCAACAAGTGAATAGCAATCAGGTTTTCTCAAGTGTTTATGGAGATAAATATCACGTGCTTTCATGGAAAGAGAGCTAAGTTTTAAATGTTACATGAGCATACTATAAGATATTCTAAATCTTTAAAATCACTTCTATAGTTAAATCTATATTAAATTAATAAAAAAAGCTGCCGTTTAGATTTTTTTTTTAAACCACAGTACAGAAAATGGGGTAAAAAGTGAATTAACACCACAAAGTTAACATTGTATAACACTGTGATTCATAAGAAATACTAATTAAAATATAAATTAGGAAGTCTAAGGGGAAATCGTTTTCAAAATAATTACCAAAATACTTTGTAACAGCATTCTTCAACTGGAAGAAGCAGATGTATAAAAATCACACAGAGGCACATTTTCAATTGACACGACCCTTCTATACTCATATTTGAAAATCCTATCTTTGAGAAAAATAATGTATTCTGCCTCCTTAATGTTAAACATGTTAATTTTATATCACTTTAAAAATTATTGAATTTAGTAAAATAGTATGCTATTTTTTTTATAATAATTTGGAAGATTTAATCTACAGATTTGTTTAAATTAGTATCCATGGAAAAGTCAAGAAAAAGTGTTGGCTAAGTAACATAATGTATCTTAGATCTATTTGATAGTGCATCTTGCTAGATTAAAGTTGAAAAAGCAGGAAAAAAAAAGTTCTAGGATTTGTGAATATGAAATTAAGGAACCCTAATACAAATTTGTAGGTTTATAGAAGATTAAGCAGGAGTTAGGAAATAGAGATGGGGACAATGACAGTTTCAACATATGTACTGGTGTACTCAATGTTCTTTACCAATGCCACAATTCAAAGGCATCATTTCTTCTTTGGTCTTCCTTATTCATTGACCAGCTTTCACATGCATATGATGTCATTGAAAATACCATGGCTTGGGCCAGGCCCACCTTAGTCTTCAGGGTGACATCTTTGCTCTTCCACACTTTGGAGAGGTCTTTTGCAGCAGATTTGCCCAATTCAGTGGGTCTTTTGATTTCTTGACTGCTGCTTCCATGGCTGTTGAATGTGGATCCAAGTAAAATGAAATCCTTGACAACTTCAATCGTTTCTCCGTTTATCATGGTGTTCATTGGTCCAGTTGTGAGGATTTTTGTTTTCTTTATGTTGAGGTGGAATCCATGCTGAAGGTGGTGTTCTTTGATTTTCATTAGTAAGTGCTTCAAATCCTTTTCACTTTCAGCAAGCAAGGTTGTCTTATCTGCATAACACAGGTTGTTAGTGAGTCTTCTTCCAGTCCTGATGCCCCATTCTTCCTCATATAGTCCAGCTTCTAGCATTATTTGCTCAGCATACAGATTTGAATAGGTATAGTGAAAGAATACAACCCTGACACACACATTTCCTGACTTTACACCAATCAGTATCCCCTTGTTTTGTCTGAACAACTGCCTCTTGATCTATGTAAAGGTTCCTCATGAGCACAATTAGGTGTTCTGAAATTTCCATTCTTCGCAATGTCTTTTGGCATCAGGCTTGGAGAAAGTCTCATTAACAACCTTGCTTGCTGAAAGCGAGAACTTAATAAAGCACTTACTGATGAAGATCAAAGACTACATTCTTCAGTATGAGTTACCCTCCACATAAAGAAAACAAAAATTCTCACAACTGAACCAATAAGGAACATTATGATAAATGGTGAGAAGATTGAAATTTTCAAGGATTTCATTTTACTTGGATCCACAATCAACACCCATGGAAGAAGCAGTCAAGAAATCAAAAAGCTTAATGCATTTGGCAAATCTGCTGCAAAAGACCTCGTTAAAGTATGAAAAGGCAAAGATGTCTCTCTGAGGATGAAGGTGCACTGACCCAAGCCATGGTATTTCAATCCCCTCATATGCATCCGAAAGCTGAACAATGAATAAGGAAGACCGAAAGATTGATACCTTTGGATTATGGTGTTGGTGAGGAACATTAAATATATCATTGACTGCCAGAAGAAAGAACAAATCTGACTTGAAGAAAGTATAACCCAAAAAAGTATAAACAGATGCTCCTTATAAGGTCGTTTCACTATGAGGGATCAGTTCCTAGAGAAAGACATCACGCTTGGTAAAGTAGAAGGTAGTGAAAAAGAAGAGGACCCTCATTGAAATGGATTGACATAGTGGCTTCAACAAAGGACTTAAGCATGGCAATGATTGTGCGGATGGTGCAGGACAAGGCAGTGTTTTTTTTCTGTTGTACATGGGGTTGCTATGAGTCGGAACTAACTCCAGGACTTATAACAACAACAACGTCCTTTCTTAGCATTTTTTAAAAATGTAATTCTATATCGTTATCTATACATTCTTTTTGAAAGTTTGCTGTTTTATAAATTGCAAAAGTTCTAGAATCATTCATTTTAAAACTTTTATAGTCAATATATATCATTACTTCTTGGAGGCCCTCCTCTTCTCATTTCAAGAAATGAATGGGAAAGAAGGACTTTAGGAAAAAAAAATTGCTTTGCAGTCAGTTTTTCTGAGATACACCTATTCCTTAAGGTGAGTGATAATGGTCCTTAAAAGAATCTGAAAACTGAAAAGAGGTAGAATAGTAATACAAGAAAAGAAAGCTAAACTTTTAAAAATTGCTATAGGGATCATTTTTCTGGATATAGTTCTCGGCAGGCCTCTAGAGTCATTAATATTTCTTTTCAAAAGGTTCAGAAAATGTGAGTTAGAATAGTAGTCCTTAAATAAACATAAAATCATGAGTGTACGCAAGATAAAACTCAATATGTACCATGACTTCAATTGTCTCAAATAATTTCACTAGCTACCTTCTACCATACATCACCATGTTTCTATGGTAATTTGTATAATGTGTTGATAGAAAAACTATTAACAATATGATTCATTTTTAGAGTAATTTAATTAGAATAAAAAAATTAGAATAGTAGGTATTTATTTAGTGTACTGGGTGAATGTAATGGTCTTAGTATAACCAAAATTTGACTCAAAATTATAAATTTTTCCCTACAAAGAACAAAATCAATAAATTTACTTTTGATTCACTTAATCATGCTTCCTTGAACATCATATATATATATACATATATATATATAACTATTATATATTCTGTTAATGGCAGTGTTTAAGCAATCTTATATGATGTCATATTCTCTGGATTTGAATTCTGCCTCCAAAAGTTTATAGCTGATTAATTTGAAATTTTTGTTTTTGTTTTTGTCTTAATTTCTTTCCACCTTTATTTTCTTGTTTCTAGAATGGAAATCAACATAATCGTTACTTTCAAGAAATTTTGGGATGGTGATCAATGCAAAGTACTCAGCATTTTGTCTGACTCATAATAAGTGTTAATAAATGCAAACAATTTTATTACAGTGTTAACTGTTTTCACCAAGCTGCTAATAGAAAGGTTGGAGTCCAACCAGAGTCATCTTGGAAGAAAGACCTAGTGTTTTCCTTCTGAAAAATCAGTCATTAAAAATGCCATGGAACAAAGTTCTGCTCTGACACACTTGGAGATGATGTAAGTCAGAATCTACTTGATGACAGCTGGTTCCGTTTAACATTATACTAAGCTTCAGAGAGGGAGAGGCTAAAAATACAGAAATCAGAAATAAAATAAAATAATAATACCTTTATCCCGGAGGTCACTGGGGGTGGGATGATCAAGAACAAGGATGGACACATTGTCTTAGAAAAACAGGAAGGAGAGATGCTGGTTATGCCATATTGCATTCCAGTTTTATCTGTATTAGGGTGAGATGTGACATATCCCTAATGGCTTCATTTTTCTCATTGAAATAGAATGCCAAGTGCTGAGAGAGATGAGGGATGAACTTTGGTAGAATTCAGTTTTTAATTGTAATGGCTTTAAACTGCAATATTTCTTCTTAGAATCCTGAATAAAGCAGATGGATCATAAGATTCATCTGAGTTTGGATGCTGGGCAGTGAGGTAGAGATATGGTCCCCAATGAGGCAGGGGCTTGACCAATAAGGAAATGAAGGAGTAGGAGTCTTGTTAATGTCAGTGAACTGTATTTTTTCCAAGGTTAAGTGTTTAAGAATTAATGAAATACGTCCGTTTTCAAAGATTGGTACATTGGCATGAATAGCTGAGCACATTCCAAGAGACTGCAGATGCAAACTCTTGAGCTTGTTAATAGAATGGAAAGTTTGAGAAATGATGCCATCTTTCTAAAAGTAAAATGTAAAGAACATGTCTAGTACTGAAGTGGAACATATGTAATATAAGCCTGGAAAATTACAAAGCGAAGTGTCTTTGTTGAGACCTTAGCCTAGAAGTAATCCCTTCCCTGAATTTATATAGACTATTAAATATTTCTTACGGGACCCTGCCATTTTCTACTACGTATTTTAATTATTTGTGGCCGTTTCTTAATTAAGCACATATGTGCATTTAATAAAATTGTTAAATTTATATTACGGTAGAGTCACGGATTTTACTTTGATTTGTATAAGAAGAATACAAGAACTTTAAGAAGTGAATATATAGGAAGTAACTTCATGTTTTGAAGCAAGAGCATGACATAAATAAAGAAAGAATTCACATAAGCAGTAGTTATTCCTTTTATGTATTTTGTCTCATCTTATGGGAAGTATGTCAACTAGCAACTCACAAAGATTTTATTAAAATAACATATGATCTTCTCATGATAACCAATTTGGAACCAGCAACCTCAGGGAACATCTGAACTAATATTATAATTTTAAGTAGTATTTAATCATTTGACATGGGTGGTAAAATTTTCTTCTATTTGTTCTTTGAATATTTGCCATAGTTTCTAGCTCTTTTTCTGGGATTTTTAATTGTGAGCTCTCATAATGCAAAGGTTGTATGGAATTATACGTAAATGTTAAAGAGTAAAGTTAGTATTTTTTATATGTGTGTATTTTAATGTGTTTTAACAAGTGTTTATCATATTTTTCTATAAAAATATTACATGTAATTAGGATCTCTCATGGTACTTTATCTTTTTTTGTTGCTATTACAAATGTGACTTTAAAAACATGCATTTCCTAACTGGTTGTTGCTAGTGTATAGAAATAAGTGGGTTTTTATATATTCATCATTTTGTCCAACAATATTTCTAAACTCTCTTTTTAATTTTAGTGAATTTGAGTTTCCATTTCCTATGCATAAAATTAAATCATCTAGAAGTAGTGATACTTTTCTGTCTTTCCTTCTGTTTAACTTTTATATTTTTATTTCTTCTCTGCCTTTATTAAAAATCTTTGGAACCTACATAGAAGTAGAGGAGATGAGTAGGTTAGTTTTGTTTTTCATAATAAAAAGTATGATTCCAGTAGTTCAATATTAGGATCTCCTCTCTTAGATTAAGAAAGTATCTTTTTGTCTAGAATTATGTTTATTTATTTATTTGTTGTTGTTTTGTTTGCTCCCTTTGTTTCATTTTGCTTTATAATCATGAATGGATATGAACTTCTAAAAGTTTTGAGGAGATATGTATTGAGATGATTATATAATTTTATCTTTAGTAAATTAATTTAGTAAATTGTTATTATCTGTTTTCTAACGTAAAATCAGTATTTCATTCTTTATGTAAGTACCAGCTTTTTTTTGGAGGGGGAGAATTTTAAATAAATTTTTAATCATATTATGGAGTTTTTTTTTTTTTTTTGACGTTTTCATCTCATTTTCAAAGTAATTGCATTATAGTCAAAAATATGGTGAAATTGAACTCAATCTTTTAAAATTTGTTGAAGATATTTTGAGGCTATTAAATACTCACTTTTCATATTTCAAGTCTACTCTCAAATTGTTGGGTGCGATGTTCTATATAAGTTTATTTGTTCAAAACTGTTGTTTACGCTGTTTAAGTAATATGTATCCTTAATGATGTTGGTCCACTTAATCAATGAATTGGAAACCCTGGTGGTGTAGTGGTTAAGAGCTATGGCTGCTAACCAAAAGGCCAGTAGCTCAAATCACCAGGTGCTCCTTGGAAGCCCTATGGGACAGTTCTACTCTGTCCTTTAGGACTGCTGAGAGTTGGAATTGACTCAACAGCAAAGGTGTTTTTTTTTTTTTTTTTTTGGTAATCAATGAATTACCTAGAGAAATGTGTTAAAATTTTGCAAAATCATGGTGTTTTGTCAGTTTCTATTTGAAGTCCATTTTTACTGTATGTATTCTGAGGCTAGTTTAAATGCATACAAGAGTAAATTTTTATAGCACATGGGAGTTAAACTTTTTCACCAGTATGGAGTCAAAAAAAAAAAAAAAAAAGGAGTAAGCCCATTTATTTCTTGAAATTCTTTTGGCAAGAAAGTCTATTTTGTCTAATTAATTTAGATACATGTGATTGGGAGTTTTTGTGGTATATCTTTTTCCATTCATTGTTTTTGCAACTTGTTTTGTCTTTAACTTTCAAAGGTGTCTCCTGTATAGAGAATACAGATCAAAAGTTTTAATAAAATTAAGGCAGAATTAAAAAAAAAAATCAAAGCAGAATTAAAAAAAAAAATCAAAGCAGAATTAAAAAAAAAAAAAATCAAGGTTGAATTTTGTTTGCCAGGTCAGCTGGCAGCAGAATATCCAGGATGGTATTACGAGTCTGTCAACTGCAGACTATAAGCTAGTGTTTGACTGGGTATTGGCTAAGGCACCTCAGTTCTCCTCCATCAGACCAATTTTGCTTTTCCCCAAGGTGGTCTCAGGGTTTCAGATGCATCAATAGTGCAAGCCCCAAACTTAAGCACTATCTGAATATCTGTTGCCATCACATTAATGTGGTGTTGTTGTTAGGTTCTGTCAGGTCGAAGTTGACGAATAACAGTTCCATCTGACTGAGTAGAAAAACCCCACAGAGTTTATGCCTGATTAATTAACTAAATAAGTCACATGGCCAATGCAGATGGGAGAATCTGCAAAATCAAGTCTCAAATTTGTGGAGAGAGGGAAGAAATTTTGCTTATTAGTATAATATATGCTTGCAGAACCAGATGTCACATATAGCAAAAGTACCAGAATATTCCTTAAGCAGTCATTGAAGTATATACATATGGCCAAATTAGTACACCATATTTCAGAAATATGGCGCACATTTATAAAGCCAACATAATTTTTCCTCCAAGTTTGGCAGAATTCACCATTATGTTGATTGTGTTTATTGTTCCCAGCAGATAGAAGAGTTGACTGGAATGGGGGTGGCTTTATTGAAAAAAAGGATATAGGTCTTCAGAATAGAGATTCATGTCAGATACACTATGAGACGCATGTGAAAAGAAAGGATATAGCCAATTTATGCTATTCCTCTCTTCCCCATTTGAAGACAAGGCTCAGTGAGTTAGAGCTAGGACATAATCTCCACTGTTTCTCTTTTCTGCTCCAATTTTCTCTGTCATCTCTCACTCTCTCTTTCTGTCATTGCATTACTTATAGAGTATGAATAATCAAATTAAAATTATTTACTAAAGCAAAAATGATGCAACCCCACTGTAGGAGTAAAGGTTCTTATGCTGAATAATAACAAGCAGATTAAACCAGAAAGTCAAAAGAATGCAAGAGACCAATGCTATAAATAGCCTAGAAAAGCTTATTAAGATAATTTCCAGGTGATAAGAAGTGGTGTTGCCTTGAGAAAAAAAAAAAAAAAAGAACACACACGCAATATCTGATGGCCTCCTATTTATTCGTTAATTTTTTTTTTTTAATGGAGCAATATCTAAAGAAATTTAAATGGAAAAATCTAAAACACATGTATGCTTTGTATAAAAAAGCTTTTATGTAGGAAAAGATTTTAAAATATATTATGCAGGTAAAATGTATGGGAAAATAGACGAAATAAGTTTTAGAAAAAATTTAAACGTGTAGGGATGACCTTTGTATACAATTTAAATAGAAGTCAACATAAATAACTCCTATAAGACACTGTGTTAAAAGCTGTCTGATTTTGCTACTGCTGCTGTAAAAAAATATGCCACAAGCAGGTAGCTTGGAGTAACAGAATTTTATTTTCTCACAATTCTGGAGGCCCAATGTGCAGCTCAGGGTCTTGGCCATATCAATTTCTACTGTGGGCCTCTGTACTGGTTTTGGTGATTGCCAATAATCCTTGGTATTCCCGTGCTTGTAGATGGATCTTCATACGGTTCCTTTCCCTGTGTGTGTATCCCTGTGTCTATTTTGCTCTTTTGATAAAACATATCTCTATATTTCTGCCACATGATGCACTAATGTTGCCACATGTATTGTACTCCAAGGGCCATTTAAGGAATATTAGGATAGTTTAGAAACACGGGACATTTAGTTTTGCCACCTATTCTGGTATGATTTCATTAACATAATGAAAAAAACCATTCTCAAAGAAGGTCGCATTCACAGGTACAGGGGTTAGGACTTCAACATAACTTTTGAAGGACACAATTCAATCCAAAACAAATGCAAGTAAGTGACATTAGAAAAACCAAACTTATATCAGCTATTTTCCAACTAATATTAGTAAATAATGTAAAAAGTTATAAGCAAATCATCAAAACTGAAAAAAAAAATTGTGGAAAAGAGAAAATTTAATGTCTTCAAGTTAAAACAGGGGAGTTTTTCCCTAATTTATTTTTTAAATATTTTAATATGACAGTAGATACATACGTTATATATTATATTACTCCAAAAATGTTAAAGATTTAAAAAACAAATAAATGAGATTTATAAACCAAAGGAAAAGATTAATTCTTTTCACAAAAATTTGAAAAGAAATTATAAAACATACAATTTTAGTAGCAAAAAAAAAATCAAATAATGTCATATTTTAAATGTCCTAATTAAGAAAAGAAAAAGTAGATATATGCTCTCCTTCCCAATATTGCATAACTTAAATCTAACCTTGACTGACTATCAGAGAAACACTCATACCAGGGCATTATATGAAATAACTTATCAATACTTTTCAAGTGTCAAGGTCATAAAAGAGAAGAAAAATTGAAGAGCTGACTAAGGAGGCATGACAATTAAATACAGTGTGGAATCCTGGATTGGATTCTAGTACAGAAAAAGGATATTAGCAGAATATATTTGAAATTTGAATAAGCTCTGTAGTTTGGTTAATAATGTTGAGTCACAATAAATTTGCTAGTTTTGATCAATATTCTGACAATCATAAGATGTTAAATTAAGGGTACACTGAGTGAAGTATATAATTTTCTATATGTTTGTAATTCTGTAAATATAGAATTATCTTAAAATTAAGTTGAAAATGTAACTTCAGAATTGGTTAAAATATAATATCGGATAACAACATATTTTGTCTGTAAGAAGGAGACACATAAAAAAAGTAACACCAATGATTAACAAGCTGAAGGGATTGCTATTACATAAGCTGAAGGAATTGCCGGTACATACGGTACATACCCCCCACGTGTCTATCAGTTTGTGGTACTGTGGGGGCTTGTGTGTTGCTGTGATGCCGGAGGCTACGCCACCGGTATTCAGATACCAGCAGGGTCACCCATGGAGGACAGGTTTCAGCTGAGCTTCCAGACTAAGACTGACTAGGAAAAAGGACCCGGCAGTCTGCATCTGAAAACCATTAGCCAGTGTAAACTTTATGAATAGCAGCGGAACACTGTCAGAAATAGTGCTGGAAGATGAGACCCCCAGCTTGGAAGGCACTCAAAAGATGACTGGGGAAGAGTTGCCTCCTTAAAGTAGAGTCTACCTTAATGACAGGGATGGAGTCAAGCTTTCGGGACCTTCACTTGCTGATGTGGCACAACTTTAAATGAGAAGAAACAGCTGCAAACATCCATTAATAATTGGAACCTGGAATGTACGAAGTATGAATCTAGGAAAATTGGAAATGGTCAAAAATGAAATGGAACACATAAAAATTGATATTCTAGGCATTAGTGACCTGAAATGTACTGGTATGGCCATTTTGAATCTGGCAATCATATAATCTACTATGCTGGGAATGACAACTCGAAGAGGAATGGTATTGCATACATTGTCAAAAAGAATGTTTCAAGATGTATCCTGAAGTACAACACTGTCAGTGATAGGATAATATCCATATGCCTACAAGGAAGACCAGTTAAAATGACTATTATTCAAATGTACGCACCAACCACTAGGGCCAAAGATGAAGAAACAGAAGATTTTTATCAGCTGCTACAGTCTGAAATGGATCGAATATGCAATCAAGACTCATTGATAATTACTGGTGATTGGAATGCAAAAGTTGGAAACAAAGAAGAAGGATCAGTAGTTGGAAAATATGGCCTTGGTGAGAGAAACAATGCCGGGGATCGAATGATAGAATTTTGCAAGACCAACGACTTCTTCATTGCAAATACCTTCTTTCACCAACATAAGCGGTGACTGCACACATGGACCTCGCCAGATGGAACACACAGAAATAAAATAGACTACATCTGTGGAAAGAGACGATGGAAAAGCTCAATACCATCAGTCAGAAGAAGGCCAGGGGTCGACTGTGGAACAGACCATCAATTGCTCATATGCAAGTTGGAGCAGAAGCTTAAGAAAATCAGAGCAAGTCCACGAGAGCCAAAATATGACCTTGAATATATCCCACCTGAATTTATAGACCATCTCAAGAATAGCTTTGATGCGTTGAACACTAGTGACTGAAGACCAGGCGAGTTGTGGAATGACATCAAGGACATCATCCATGAAGAAAGCAAGAAATCATTGAAAAGTCAGGAAAGAAAGAAAAGACCAAGGTGGATGTCAGAGGAGACTCTGAAACTTGCTCTTGAGTGTCGAGCAGCTAAAGCAAAAGGAAGAATTGATGAAGTAAAAGCACTGAACAGAAGATTTCAAAGGGCCTCTTGAGAAGAAAAAATAAAGTATTATAGTGACAAGTGCAAAGAGCTAGAGATGAAAAACCAAAAGGGATGAACACACTTGGCGGTTCTCAAGCTAAAAGAACTGAAGAAAAACTTCAAGCCTCGAGTTGCAATAGTGAAGGATTCCATGGGGAAAATATTAAATGATGCAGGAAGCATCAAAAGAAGATGGAAGGAACACACAGAGTCGTTATACCAAAAAGAATTAGTCAATATTCAACCATTTCAAGAAATGGCATATGATCAGGAACCGATGGTATTGAAGGAAGAAGTCCAAGCTGCTCTAAAGGCATTGGTGAAAAACAAGGCTCCAGGAATTGATGGAGTAGCAATTGAGATGTTTCAACCAACAGATGCAGTGCAGGAAGTACTCATTCATTCTTGCCAAGAAATATGGAAGACAGCTTCCTGTCCAACTGACTAGAAGAGATCCATATTTATGGGTATTCCCAAGAAAGGTGATCCAACCAAATGTGGAAATTATAGAACAATATCATTAATATCACACGCAAGCAAAAATTTGCTGAAGATCATTCAAAAACAGCTGCAGCAGTATATCAACAGGGAGCTGCCAGAAATTCAGGCCAGTTTCAGATGAGGACGTGGAACCAGGGATATCATTGCTGATATCAGATGGATCCCGGCTGAAAGCAGAGAATACCAGAAGGATGTTTACCTGTGTTTTATTGACTATGCAAAGGCATTCGACTGTGTGGATCACAACAAACTATGGATAACACTGTGAAGAATGGGAATTCCAAAACACTCAATTGTGCTCATGAGGAACCTTTACATAAATCAAGAGGTAGTTGTTTGGACAGAACAAGGGGATACTGATTGGCTTAAAGTCAGGAAATGTGTGTGTCAGGGTTGTATTCTTTCACCACACCTATTCAATCTGTATGCTGAGCAAATAATCTGAGAAGCTGGACTATATGAAGAAGAATGGGGCATCAGGATTGGAGGAAGCCTCATTAACAACCTGCATTATGCAGATGACACAACCTTGTTTGCTGAAAGTGAAAAGGACTTGAAGCACTTACTAATGAAGATCAAAGACCACAGCCTTCAATATGGATTACACCTCAACATAAAGAAAACAAAAATCCTCACAACTGGACCAATGAGCAAAAAAGATTGAAGTTGTCAAGGATTTCATTTTACTTGGATCCACAATCAACAGCCATGGAAGCAACAGTCAAGAAATCAAAAGATGCATTGCCTTGGGTAAATCTGCTGCAAAAGACCTCTTCAAAGATGTCACCCTGAAGACTAAGGTGCGCCTGACCCAAGCCATGGTATTTTCAATCACATCATATGCATGTGAAAGCTGGAAAATGAATAAGGAAGACCGAAGAAGAGTTGATGCCTTTGAATTGTGGAGTTGGCAAAGAATATTGAATATACCATGGACTGTCAAAAGAACAAACAAATCTGTATTGGAGGAAGTGCGGCCAGAATGCTCCTTAGAGGCAAGGATGGCGAGACTGCATCTTATACTTTGGACATGTTGTCAGGGGGGATCAGTCCCTGGAGAAGGACATCATGCTTGGCAGAGTACAGGGTCAGTGGAAAAGAGGAAGACCCTCAACGAGGTGGATTGACACAGTGGCTGCAACAATGAGCTCAAACATAACAACGATTGTAAGGATGCTGCAGGACTGGGCAGTGTTTCATTCTGTTGTGCATAGTGTCGCTATGAGTAGGAGCCAATTCGACGGCACCTAACAGCAACAACAACAACACTGTACATACAAATCACTGGCTGATTTTTTTTAGACGTTAGTAGATTGGCAGTTCCTTCTTACTAGGGAAGCTCCACTGAAACCTGCCCACTACTTGGTGATCCTGCTGGTATTTGAAATAGCAGTGACATATCTTCCGACATCACAGCAATGCACAACCAACCACAGTAGGACAAACTAATGGACCAATGTCGTTGTTTGATACAGTGCGGAAAGATGACCCCTTAGGTAAGAAGGCATTCAGATAAAACTGGGGAAAAGCTGTCTCTTTAATGTAGAGTTGACGTTAATGACAAGGAAGTAAAGCTTTCAGGACCTTCATTTGCTGATGTGGCATGGCTCAAAAAGAGAAGAAATAGCTGGAAGTATCCATTAATAATCAGAACATGGAATGTATGAAGCATGAATCTACGAAAATTAGAAGTTGTCAAAAATGAAATGAAATGCTTGAAGATAGATATTGTAGGCATCAGTGAGCTGGAATGGACTGTTGTTTGCCATTTTTAATCAGACAATCAGATGTTCTACTATGTTGGGAGTGACGAATTAAAGAGGAACGGTGTCACATTCATCGCCAAAAAGAACATTTCAAGATCTATACCAAAGCACGAAGCTGTCAATGATAGGATAATATCCATATGCTTCCAAGGAAAACCAGTTAATTATTATTCAAATTTATCCATTAACCTCTAATGCCAAAGATGAAGAAATTGAAGACTTTTACTAACTTCTGCAATCTGAAATTGATCAAACATGATCCATTGGTAATTGCCAGTGACTGAAATGTGAAAGTTGGAAACAAAGAAGTATTAGTAGCTGGAAAAGATGGTTTTGGTCATAGAAACTGCACCAGAGATCACATGATAGAATTTTGCAAGACCAAATATATATTCACTGGAAATACCTTTTTTCAATAACATAAGTGGTAACTATATATCTGAGACCTCTTGAAATGGGATAAAAAGGAATCAAATTGGCTGCATCTGTGGAAAGAGATGATGGAGAAGCTTAATATCATCAGTCAGGACAAGGCCAGTGGCCAACTGTGGAACAGAACATCAGTTGCTCATATGCAGGTTCAAAATCAATAAGAAATAAATACAATCATGGAAAACTAAAGGATTTTCAGGAACAGAATAAAATGCAAATAATTAATTGAAGGTAAGCACTAACATGAAAGAAATGCAGGTTTTCAGACAAATGTTTTGCCTATGTCAAGGAATTTTATGTAATTCTCTAATGGGAACAGGCTAACCTCTGAGTGGATACTGTGAGCCCTCTTCCCAGATTCCCCAGGCTATTTTTAATATTACTGTGCTCCCTTCCTTTCACTTCCAATTTTTTTTTTTTTTTTGCCTCTAAAGACCCTGTTTCAACTGTACTTGGAGAGCTGTCCTGGCACTACAGGATTTGTTTCAGATGTGTCTTTGGTTTTATGTTCCCCTCTCTCTGCAAGTCTTTTATCTCATGATTGCAATGCTGGAGCATCAGAGCCCAACGATCTTGCCCCTGTTTGCAACAAATCTGAGATCTAATTTATTCTTCAATGTCCCTGTGTGGTGCAAACCGTTTGCCCTCCGCTATTAATCTGATGGTTGGCTGTTCAAACCCACTCAGCGGTGTCTTGCAAGGAAAAGGCCTGGCAAATTGCTTCCTTAGAGATTACAGCCAAGAAAACCCTATGAAGCACAGTTGTACTCTGTAACACATGAGGGCACCATGAGTTGGAATCAGCTAAGAGGCAACAGGTTTTTTTTGTTTGTTTTGTTTTTATTTACTCTTTAGAGCTCTTCTGAAACATCAGGGTAAAACTTCCTTCCATGGAAATTTGCCTGTCTTTGCATCCTTGTTAGGCTTCTTCTCTTTCCATGTTGTGCTTTCCCCATCCCTTGCTTGTATCTTCATTAACAAGTCACTTACACATGAATTCTTATTTTGAACTCAGCATTAGGGAAACCCAATTCAAAACAGCAACTGTGTGTGATTAATCACTGGACAGAGAGAAGACTGATTAACAAGCTCTTCACCACCTTCCCCTCCTCAAAAAAAAAAAAAAAGAAAGAAAGAAAGAAAAAGAAAAACAGAGGAAAGCTAAATGGAGACGTTCACTAGTTTAGACTTCATTCTGAGGATGGAGTGAGTTTTTTGAAGAGTCTAAGCAGAGTGGCTTAAGAATGAAAATTTAGTTTTTGTGTGTTTTGTTTTTTCTTTTTTAGAAAAGAAACTAATTATAATGTAATAAATGAATGAATGTGGAGAAAAGAACAAAAGTGGACTCAGGGATACCATGTAAGAGCTCATTGATAATATTCAGATGAGAGATGATAGCAAACTAAAGTAGCTTTGTAGAAGTAGAGAAGTGGATTAAACAGATACAAAAGAAGTTGATTTTACAGGAATTGATCATTGATTAGAGGCATAGTTAAAATGATGATTTCTTTGCCGTTTACAAACTGTGAGACCTTAAACACATTGTTTGATAATTCTAAACTCAACTTTTTTTGTGGGTAATATAGATAAGAATTCATCTCACTGTTTTTTTGAAAAGATAAAGCCTTTAAAGTATTAAGCACAGAGCCTGGCACATTCCAGGTGTTCTATAAATGCTTCTGGTTCTCATAGTTGTCATCAGGTTGGCTCCAACTCATAGCAACTTTATATACAACAGAATGAAACACTGTCTGGTCCTCTGCCATGTTCATGATTGTCGGTATTTTAGCCAATTGTTTTGGTTATTGTATCAATCTATCTCATCGAGGATTTTCTTTGTTTTCACTGACCTTCTACTTTACCAAACATGAAGTCCTTTTCTAATGATAGGTCTTTCCTGATGATGCGTCCAAAGTAATTGGGCCAAAGTCTTGCCATTCCCCCTTCCAAGGAGAATTCTAGTTGTATTCTTCTAAGACTGATTTGTTCATTATTCTGCTAGTCTATTGTGTATTCAATACTCTTTACCAACACCACAGTTCAAAGACATCAATTCTTCTTCTGTCTTCCTTTTTCCATTGTCCAACTTTTGCATACATAAGAGGCAAGAGAAGAGACCACAGCTTGGATCAGGTCCACCTTAGTCATCAAAGTGGTATCTTTACTTTTTAAAACTTTAACAAAGTCTTTTGCCATAGATTTTCCCAATAAAATATGTTCTTTGATTTCTTGACTGCTGCTTTCATGGGCATTGATTGTTGATTCAAGTAGAATTAAATTGTTGACAACTTCAACCTTTTTTTTCCCAGTTATCATGTTTTATTTATCAGTCCAGTCAGGAAGAATGTTTTCTTCATGTTCAGGTATAATCTATACTGAAGGTTGCAGTCTTTGATCTTTGCCAGTAAGTACTTCAAGTCATCTTTATTTTCATAAATCAAGCTTGTGTCATCTGCATATGGCAGCTTGTTAATAAGTCTTCTTCCAATTCTGATGTCATGTTCTTGTTCATAAAGTCCAGCTTCCCATATTATGTGTTCAGCATACAGATTGAATAAGTAAGGTGAAAGAATACAACTCTTCCCCACACCTTTTACAATTTTAAATCACGAAATATCTTCTTCTTTTTTTTTTTAATGACTGTTCTTTGAGCCAAGTACAGGTTAGAAAAGAGCACAATGAAGTTTTAGAAAAAGCCCCTTAATAAATGCTACGATTTAGTTAAACCTGTAGGATGTATGAGAAGGAAAAACCCAAAATTATTCCAAGAATTATAGCCTGGCCAAATGGACAAATAACTAATTACAAATAGAGCTGGAGATGGATCCCTTTAATAGCTTAAAAAGAGTATTTTCACAATTTCTGTCTTTTCCTTTTCCTTGGTGTATGCTCTCCATACCGGTTTACCTTTTAACAGAACCTAGTGATCTAGAACCTGGTGATAAGCCCAAAATAAGTTTATCTCTTCAATCAGTAGAAAACAAAAAACAAACAAAAACAAACAGTATGAGATAGAAAAATCTCACTAATGCAAGAACCACTACAGTAATTTTATCTGTGAAATTTGTATGAATATTGATATTCATGAAAAGATGTTAACATGAGGAGACAAGTATGCAGGTGGCGTTGTTGAGGAATGTGTATTGGTGTGTGCCTACAGATTCTGATATTCACAATTATTATAATTTAACAACCTCCCTTACATTTTACTGTTGATAATAGACTAAAATGCTTCAAAATTTAGTCCTAAGATCAAGGCTAACAGGGGAATGTCATTCCATCTACAATAGTCTCCCTGACAAATAACTGCTTTGTGTTGACCAAGCAACATATTCTAACAGAGTTCTTGCCATAGTGTCTGTCAAAGACCCATCATACTTCTCTATAATAAACTCTCTCTCCTAGAAGCCTATACATTGGTCAGACAAATAAATAGTGGCATGACATTTTTCTTGCAGACTGGTCTTGTTCTGGAACCAATTTTCCTTGTATAATTTCTATTTGAAAGTCCATTCATTTGTGACAGCATTGTACAGAGAACGTTAATTTTAGTAGTTTGGGGATTGTTTTCCTTAGCGGGCAATGTAACTTGCCAATGACAGTGGGAAATAGT
Source organism: Loxodonta africana (assembly GCF_030014295.1). Classification (NCBI taxonomy): domain Eukaryota; kingdom Metazoa; phylum Chordata; class Mammalia; order Proboscidea; family Elephantidae; genus Loxodonta; species Loxodonta africana. Next base: position 130,055,795 of record NC_087346.1, read on the forward strand.
GAAGCTGAAAGGCTTCTGGCGGCCACTCAGGAATTAGGCTAGCAGAGACTGATAAATGGGCTTCATGGAAATTTGATGTGGCTTGTTTGAGATCCTCTGTATCAAAAACTAAGTGTTTTTTGGAGGGGTACCTCCTCTCTGATAGTAGGAGAAAGCCACCTTTATAAATTGCCAAATATCTCTGTGGAGAGGGCCACTGACTTTAATTTACAGGGTTTTCTATTTTGTAATTTGGCAACTTAAGAAAGATTGGAAATTGTGGGCACATTTGGAAGTCAGAGATCTTATTTTATAAAAGGTTCCCTTCTAAATGTGATTATATTTCTACAGTAGCACATTTTCCAGGAATAAGGAGACTATACTGCATAATGTAATGTATCTCAAGCTGCTTGTGCAAAAGACTTACAAGAAGTGCTTGTTAAAATACAAATTTCTAGGTCCCAAACTCCCCTACATATCTGTCATTTTGTCATACTGTAGGAGCTTGTGTGTTGCTGAGATGCTAGAAGCTATGCCACCAATATTCTGGTACAAGCAGGGTCACCCATGGAGGACAGGTTTCAGCTGAGCTTCCAAACTAAGACAGACTAGGAAGAAGGACTCAGCAGTCTACATCTGAAAAGCATTAACCAGTGAAAACCTTATGAGTAGCAGTTGAACATTGTCTGCTATTGTGCTGAAAGATGAGCCCCCCAGGTTGGAAGGCACTCAAAATACGATGGAGAAAGAGCTGTCACCTCAAAGTACAGTGAAACTTAATGATGTGGATGGAGTAAAGCTTCCTTGACCGTTGTTTGCTGATGTGGCACAATTCAAAATAAGAAGAAAGAGCTGCAGATGTCCATTAATAATCAGAACCTGGGATGCATGATGTATGAATCTAGGAAAATTGGAAATCATCAAAAATGAAATGGAGGGCATAAACATCTGTATCCTTGGCATTAGTGAGTGCCAAGGTCCTGTACTGGCCATTTTGAATTGGAAAATAATATAGTCTACTATGCCAGCAATGACAACTTAAAGAGGAATGCTGTTGCATTCATCCTCAAAAAGAACATTTCAAGATCTATCCTGAAGTACAACCCTGTCAGTGATAGGATAATACCCATATGCCTAGAAGGAAGACTAGTTAATACGACTATTATTCAAATTTACCCACCAACCACTGAAGTCAAAGTTGAAGAAATTGAAGATTTTTACCAACTTCTGCAGTCTGAAATTAATCGAATATGCAATCAGGATGCACTGATAATTGCTGGTGATTAGAATGTGAAACTTGGAAACAAAGAAGAAGGATCAGTAGTTGGGAAATATGGCATTGGTGATAGAAACCATGCTGGAGATCTAACAACAGAATTTTACAAGACCGACAGTTTCTTCACTGTAAATATCTTTTTTTTCACCAACATAAGTGGTGACTATACACATGGACCTCACCAGATGGAATACACACAAATAAAATTGGCTATATCTGTTGAAAGAGACAATGCAAAAGCTCAATATCATCAGTCAGAACAAGGCCAGTGGCCAACTGTAGAATAGACCAATAATTGCTCCTATGCAAGTTCAAGTTGAAACTGAAGAAAATCAAAGCAAGTCCAAGACAGCCAAAATACTTTTGAGTATATCCCACCTGAATTTAGAGACCATTTTAAGAATAGATTTGACACAATGAACACTAATGACCAAAGACCAGACAAGTTGTGGAATGACATCAAGGACATCATACAGGAAGAAAGCAAGAGGTCATTGAAAAGACAGGAAAGAAAGAAAAGACCAAGATGGATGTCAGAGGAGACTCTGAAACTTGCTCTTGAATGTCGAGCAGCTAAAGCAAAAGGAAGAAATGTGAAGAAAAAGAACTGAACAGAAGATTTCAAAGGACAGCTTGAAAGGAAAAAGTAAAGTATTATAATGACATGTGCAAAGAGATAGAAAACAAAAAAGGGAAGAACACCCTTGGCATTTCTCAAGCTGAAGGAACTGAAGAAAAAATTCAAACCTTGATTTGCACTAATGAAGGATTCTATGGGGAAAATATTAAATGACACAGGAAGCATCAAAAGAAAATGGAAGGAATACACGGAGTCACTATACCAAAAAGAATTATTCAATGTTCAAACATTTCAAGAGGTAGTATATGACCAGGAACGAATGGTACTGAAGGAAGAAGTCCAAGCTGCACTGAAGGCACTGGTGAAAAACAAGTCTTTAGGAATTGACCGAATGTCAATTGAGATGTTTCAGCAAACAAATGCAGCACTGGAAGTGCTCACTTGTCTATGCCAAGAAATTTGGAAGAAAACTACCTGCCCAACTGACTGGAAGAGATCCATATTTGTGCCTATTCCCAAGAAAGGTGATCCAGCCAAATGTGGAAATTATCGAACAGTATCATTAATATCACATGTAAGCAAAATTTTGCTAAAGATCATTCAAAAATGGCTGCAACAGTATCATGAAAGGGAACTGCCAGAAATTCAGGCCAGATTCAGAACACAATGTGAAACCAGGAAAATCGTTGCTAACGTCAGATGGATCCTGGCTGAAAGCAATGAATACCAGAAGGATGTTCACCTGTGTTTTATTGACTATGCAAATGCATTTTACTGTGTGGATCATAAAAAATTATGGATAGCATTGTGAAGAATGGGAATTTCAGAACACTCAATTGTGCTCATGAGGAACCTGAACATAGATCAGAGGCAGTTGCCCAGAAAGAACAAGGGGATACTGAGTGGTTTAAAGTCAGGAAAGGTGTGTGTCAGGGTTGTATCCTTTCATCATACCTATTCAATCTCTATGCTGAGTAAATAATCCAAGAAGTGGGGCTATATGAAGAAAAAGGGGGCATCAGATTTGGAGAAAGATTCATTGACAGCCTGTGTTATACAGATGATACAACCTTGCTTGCTGAAAGTGAAGAGGACTTGAAGCACTTACTGATGAAGATCAGAGACCACAGCCTTCGGTATGGATTATACCTCACAATTGGACAAATAAGCCACATCATGATAAAGGCAGAAAAGACTGAAGTTGTCAAGGATTTCATTTTACTTGGATCCACAATCAGCATGCATGGAAGCAGAAGTCAAGAAATGAAAAGACACATTGCATTGGACAAATCTGTTGCAAAGGACCTGTTTAAAGTGTTGAAATGCAAAGACGTCACCTTGAAGACTAAGGTGTGCCTGACCCAAGCCATGGTATTCTCAATTGCATCATATGCGGGTGAAAGCTGAACAATGAATAAGGAAGCTAGAAGAAGAATTTATGCCTTTGAATTGTGGTGTTGTTGAAGAACATTGAATAAACCAAAAAAGAAAAATCCATTGCCCTTGAGTCAATTCCAACTCATAAAGACACAATAGGACAGAGCAGAACTGCCTCATAGAGTTTCCAAAGAGCGCCTGGTGGATTCAACCTGCCAACCTCTAGGTTAGCAGCCATAGCACTCAACTACTATGCCACCAGAGTCTCCACTGCCATGGATTGACAGAAGAATGAACAAATCTGTGCTGGAAGAAGTACAACTAGAATACTCCTTAGAAGCAAGAAAGGCAAGACTGCATCTTGTACACTTTGGACATGTTGCAAAGAGAGATCAGTCCCTGGAGAATGACATTGTGCTTGGTACAGTACATTGTCAGCAGAAAAGAGGAAGACCCTCAACAAGATGGATTGCACAGTGGTTTCGACAATGGGGTTAAGCATAACAACGATTATAAGGATGGCACAGGACCAGGCAGTGTTTTGTTCTATGGAACACAGGGTCGTTATGAGTTGGCCTCCGATGGCACCTAACAGCAACAACAACAGGTCCTAAACTGAGGTTTCTCTCTCGGGTGTAGACCTTTTTTTAAAAAAGAATTGCCATGCTACTTGTATCAGTTGATTTGAGGGAAATATCAGTGTATAGTGTAAGAACATGGATTTTGATACAGACAGATTGAGACTGAATGCCAGTTCTTCAATTTATTACCCTTTTTTTCCTCTAATTTCAGCAAATATTTCATCTTTCTTAGGAGCCCTAGCAACGTAGTAGTTAAGAGCTTGGCTGCTAACCAAAGGGTTGGCAGTTCAAAACCACTAGCCGCTCCTTGGAAACTGTTCTACTCTGTCCTGTGAGGTGCTATGAGTCGGAATCTACTAGATGGCAATGGTTTGCCATTTACTTATTTATTTGTCATCTGATTCCACTGTGAAAAGGAGATATCCAATAAATCTCCCATTGCATTATAGCTTTAAGGTATTCAGTTTTTATATAAGGCCCCAACATGCTTTATCCTTAGAACTTCAAGATCACAATATATCTGCAATTCTTTGCAAAACTAGCTATACCATAAAATATACTCAGGAATTTTCCTTAGTACTATAAATGCAGAATTTGCTCTGGGCAAAATAGGTCACAAATTTAATTTATATAAGCAGATTTGAATTGTTCCACTGTACTTAGAGTGTAAGAAATGCCATTTCTTTTTTTTTCTAGACCAGTTAAATCTGGATTATAGCTACATATACTAATTTATCATCAGCCTTTTTTCTTTTTTTTCCCACCAGTGTTCTCATTCTTTATTGGTCTTTATGCAAGCCCCAAGATTTAGTGATCTGGGACAAAATGGGAAGCTCTCAAATAAACTAGTCCTTGGCAAAAAGATCTGCTGTAGCTCCTTGTTTTTTCTGTGTTTCCTATTCTGGTAGCCATAATAATGCCCTCCACCCCAAATATGTCTATATCCTACTCCCTGTAACCTATGAGTATGTTCTGTTATATGGCAAGGATAAACTAACATTGAAGATGGAATTAATTATGCTGATCAAATGAATACACAGAGTCACTGCACCAAAAAGAATCAGTCGATGTTCAACCATTTCAGGATGTAACATATGATTAAGAATCAAAGGCACCGAAGAAAGAAGTCCAGGATGCACTGAGGGGAAAGGTGAAAAACACGTTTCCAGGATTTGAAGGAATAACAATTTAGAATTTTCAACAAACAGATGGAGGTCTGGAAGTGCTCATTCTTCTGTATCAAGAAATTAGGAAGACAACTTCTTAGTCAACTGACTGTTAGAGATACATATTTGTGCACTTCCCAAAGAAAGGGGATTCAACAGAATGAGATAATACTCAAACAATCATTAACATCACACACAATGAACATTTTGCTGCATATCATTCAAAAGAGGTTACAGCAGTACATCAAATGGGAACCGCCAGAAGTTCAAGATGAATTCATAAGGATACATGCAATGAAGAATATCTATGCTGATATCAGATAGATGCAGGTTGAAAGTGGAAAATATAAGAAAGATGTTTACCTGTGTTTTATTGACTATGCAAAGACATTCAACTGTGTGTATTATAACAAATCAAGATACACACTTTGTGAAAAATGGGAATTCCAGAACATTTAATTGTGTTCGTGAGAAACCTGTATATAGATCAAGAGGCAGTTGTTGGAACAGGATAAGGGGATACTACATGGTATAAAGTCAGTATATGCGTGTGTCAGGGTTACATCCTTTCACCATACTTGTTCAATCTGTATGCTGAGCAAATAATCTGATAACCTGGACTATACAAAGAAGACCCACACGTGTCTATCAGTTTGTCATACTGTGGGGGTTTGTGTGTTGCTGCGATGCTGGAAGCTATGCCACCAGTATTCAGATACCGGCATGGTCACCCATGGAAGATAGGTTTCAGCTGAGCTTCCAAATTAAGACAGACTAGGAAGAAGGACCCGACAGTCTACTTCTAAAAAGCATTAGCCAGTGAAAACCTGTTGAATAGCAGCAGAACATTGTCTAATATGGTGCTGGAAGATGAGCCCCCCAGGTTGGAAGACACTCGAAAGGTGACTGGGGAAGAGCTGCCTCCTCAAAGTAGAGTCAATCTTAATGACACGGATGAAGTAAAGCTTTCAGAATCTTCATTTGCTGATGTGGCACCACTCAAAATGAGAAGAAACTGCTGTAATCATCCATTAATAATCGGAACCTGTACTGTACGAAGTATAAATCTAGGAAAATTGGAAATTGTCAAAAATGAAATGGAATGTATAAACATATCCTAGGCATTAGTGAGCTGAAATGGACTGGTATTGGGTTGTCCATTTTGAATGGGACAACCACATAGTCTACTATGCTGGGAATGACAACGAGAAGAGGAAAGGTGTTGCATTCATTGTCAAAAAGAACATTTCAAGATCTATCCCGAAGTACAATGTTGTCAGTGATAGGATAATATCCATACGCCTACAAGGAAGGCCAGTTAATACGACTATTATTCAAATGTGCGCACCAACCACTAGGGCCAAAGATGAAGAAATAGAAGATTTTTATCAGCTGCTACAGTCTGAAATTGATCGAGCATGCAATCAGGATGCATTGGTAATTACTGGTGATTGGAATATGAAAGTTGGAAACAAAGACAAAGGATTGGTAGCTGGAAAATATGTTCCTGGTGATAGAAACAATTCAGGAGACTGAATGATAGAATTTTCCAAGACCAAAGTCTTCTTCACTGCAAATACTTCTTTCACCAACATAAACGGCGGCTATACACATGGTCCTCACCAGATGGAACAAGAGGAATCAAACTGACTACATTTGTGGAAAAAGGAAATGGAAAAGTTCAATATCATCAGTCAGAAAAAGGCCAGGGGCCGATTGTGGAACAGACCATCAATTGCTCACATGCAAGTTCAATCTGAAACTGAAGAAAATCAGAGCAAGTCCACCAGAGCCAAAATATGACCTTGAGTGTATCCCACCTGGATTTAGAGACCATGTCAAGAACAGATTTGATGTGTTGAATACTAGTGACCAAAGACCAGACTAGTTGTGGTATGACATCAAGGACATCATACAGGAAAAAAGCAAGAGGTCATTGACAAGACAAGAAACATAGAAAAGACCAAGACGGATGTCAGAGGAAACTCTGAAACTTGCTCTTGAATGTCAAGCAGCTAAAGCAAAATGAAGAAATCATGAAATTAAAGAACTGAACAGAAGTTTTCAAAGGGCAGCTCGAGAAGAAAAACAAAAGTATTGTAGTGACACGTGCAAAGAGCTGGAGATAGAAAACCAAAAGGGAAGAACAAGCTTGGTGTTTCTTAAGGTGAAAGAACTGAAGAAAAATTCAAACCTCGAGTTACAATAGTGAAGGATTCTATGGGGAAAGTATTAAACGATGCAGGAAGCATCAAAAGAAGATGAAAGGAATACATAGAGTCATTATACCAAAAAGGATTAGGTGATGTTCAACCATTTCAAGAGGCAGCATATGATCAGAAAGAGATGGTACCAAAGGAAGAGGTCCCAGATGAACTGAAGACATTGGCGAAAAACAAGGCTCAGGAATTCACTGAATATCAATTGAGATGTTTCAACAAACAGATGCAGTGCTGGAGGTGTTCACTCATCTATGCCAAGAAATGTGGAAGACAGCTTCCTGGCCAACTGACTGGAAGAGATCCATATTTATGCCTATTCCCAAGAAAGACGATCCAACTGAATGCAGATATTATCAAACAATATCATTAATATCACAGGCAAGCAAAATTTTGCTGAAGATCATTCAAAAACGGCTGCAACAGTATATCGACAGGGAACTGCCAGATATTCAGGCCAGTTTCAGAAGAGAACATGGAACCAGGGATATCATTGCTGATGTCTGGTGGATCCTGGCTGAAAACACATATTTTGGATATGTTGTTCAGGGCGGATCAGTCCCTGGAGAAGGACATCATGCTTGGCAAAATACAGGGTCAGGGGAAAAGAGGAAGACCCTCAAAGAGGTCGAGTGACAGAGTGTCTGCAACAACAAGCTCAAGCATAACAATGATTATAAGTGTGGCACAGAACTGGACAGTGTTCCGTTCTGTTGTGAATAGGGTCACTATGAATTGGAACATATTCAACAGCACCTGACAACAACAACAACATATGAAGAAGAACACAGTATCAGGGTTGTAGGAAGACTCATTAACAACCTGCCATAAGCAGATGACACAATCTTGTTTGTTGAAAGTGGAGAGTACTTTAAGTACTTACTGATGAAGATCGAAGGCTACACCGTTCAGTATGGATTGCACCTCAACATAAAGAAAACAAAAATGCTCACGACTAAACCAATAACAATATCATGATAAATGGAGAAAATACTGAAGTTGTCAAGGATTTCATACTACTTGGATTCACAATCAATGCCCATGGAAGCAGCAATCAAGAAATCAAAAGACATTGTATTGGGCAAATCTGCTGCCTTCCTAATTTCTTGATACAGGTGAGTAAGTACTTCCAGCTCCCCATCTGTTTGTTGAAACATCTCAATTGGTATTCCTTCGAATCCTGGAACCTCGTTTTTCGCCATTCCCATTAGTGCAGCTTGGACTTCTTCCCTCAGTGCCGTTGGTTCTTAATTCATATCCTACATCCTGAAGTGGTTGCCCAAGGTCACAGAGTTTTTCATTATATGAGTCTTATACAGGTTAGAAGCTCATTGAGTTCTCATAGATGTAGATTTCCAAACTAAAGGCTAGGATGGCACCTAGGAATCTTATCCTCTAAAATCTTGGTATCTTCACTGTAAAGTAAGCCATTATTACCAACTCATAAAGTTGTTATGAGGATTAGAAATGAAATTGATAAATTTAAAGTGCCCAAAACATACTTTTACTACTATTATTACCTTTAAAAGAAGAGTTGAGAAATTCAAATTGTTGTGATGGGAAAGAATATTGAACACACCATGGATGGCCAGAAGAACAAACAAATCAGTCTTGAAGAAAGTACAGGCAGAACGTTCCTTAGAAGCTAGGATGGCAAGACATGGTCTCACTTACTTTGGACATGTCATCAGGGGGGACTAATCACTGGAGAAGGACATCATGCCTGGCACAGTGGCAGCAAAAAAAATAAAAAGAATCTCAAGGAGGTGGAATGGCACACTGGGTGCAACAACGGTCTCAAACATACCAAACATTGTGAGTATGGTGCAGAACTAGAAACATACAGAAAATTACTATGAGTAGGAGATAACAGCAACAATCCCATTTTAAGTATGAAAAATGTTAGCCTGACTGTTTGACTGAAGGCTACATGTAATTAGTAAATAGAGGAAGTAATTTCTGAAAATATTAAAGAAATCTAAACTTTATGGGGATGTAAAGATCACATTTATCAATAAAATTTAATTAGGGTAGAAAATGTCGTTAGAATAATTGGCCACCCAGATCCACCATTTTGACTCATAGCAACCCTGTAGGGCAGAGTAGAACTGCCCCTCCAAGACTGAAATCTTTATAGAAGCTGACTCCCACATCTTTCTCCCCAGATCATCTGGTGGATTCAACTGCCAACCTTTCAGTTAGAAGCACTTAACCACTGTGCCACCAAGGCAAAAGCTCCCACCCGGTGGTCTTGATGTAAAGCTCCAGTTCTCAGCTGTGTTCTTAGTCAGGGTTGTTCCCTAAAGTTCTAAGGAGAGATTCCCTGGGTTCCCTAATAGCACTGTTCCATCCAATTATTGCCACCTATCTGCCCTTTGACTTTATCTCCATTTTGAACCCAGCCTTTTTCCCTATGCATCACCTTACCCCTTGACTTAACCTGGCTGATCAACTTGATGGTTTTGGGTTTATGGTCCCAGAAATCAGGAAAAGAAACCTGTACCATGTTATATGTATTGTCTGATTTTATATTTTTGTGTTTTTGCAATGCAAGTTAGCTTGTATACTGTTGAAATATCAGGAACTGGTGAAATTATAACACTGCTTCTTTTTAAAATTTTTAAATATATGTATAAATTTTAAAATAAAAAGCCACAAGTTTTTCTACTATTCTGAAGTAGTTGTTTTCTTGATGTAGTATTTGTTTCAATGGTGTGGATCTCTGGGTGTTTACCAGAGTTCTGATAAAGTTAGTTCTGACAGTTTCTGCTTATTTTTTTCATGTTTTTGGGGGGATGGGTAGGAGGGAGAGGGGGACAGGAGCATGGAGCTTCTTACTCTACCATTTTGCTGACACCATTCCCTTCACACTGGCTCTTAGGTGATGTTTACTAGCAAGCAAAGAGTTATGCAACTAAAACTGAGCACAACAAGTCTTGAAGGATTCTGGTAACAGTATTACACATACACACAAAGCTGTTACAAAGGACACCATCATCTTGTACAAATGTGGTCATGTAATATGTTACTGGAGTATTTGTGAATAAGAAACATACAAAACCTTCCAATTCTGACTTCGCTATACTTTGTATGAAACCTGCAATTGCTTTGCTACCAACAGCTTCTGGTAATGATGTCACTCATCTTTGCTTCTACAACGAAGTGGTCTTCCTTGTTTTTCTTTCCTTTTCCTCACACTTCTTTCTTCAAATTACCCTCAGAATTTTAAGGAAAAATTTATATTTATTTTTCAGTTTATTTATATAGCTCATTTGATCATGTATTTTGAACTATATTTATGTGTGAGTGTGTTATTTTTAATGCAAGAATAGTGATCAAGTGAGAAAAAAAAGGTTCTGGTAGCACAACAAGAATAGTGCTACCTGAAAGATATTTATTGAAATTATAGCACTATTGCCAATACAACTAACGCACCAGTCAGTTATGTCAGATCTTCTGGCATTCCGTTTCATCCATTTTTCAACTGAAAGAGAGAGCACTGAACAACAGGTCCACTTTTATGCTGTGAAGATCCTGAGCTCAAGTGTTCAAATATGTTTTATGATCTTCACTAGATACCCCACGTGAAAGGCTATGGTCAAAATTCTGTTAGATATTTCTGTAAATTTTGTACAAACTCTTCTCTACCTAAACTATAAAAACAAATATACAGAAGAAATATTTGCCTACATCCCAGAGCCTGGAGTATCTTTAATCTCGCATGACGTCACTGCCACCATCCATTTTAATGTTTACATTTATGCTGGGAATTTTATTCCATGTACTGTACAAAATCCAGACAATCCTATGTTTTTTTATTGCTAAATTGGCTTACATTTTCAGTCATCTATGTTTTCAAAAATATTGTTTGTTCTGCCTAGATTTTTTTTTTCTCTCTCTAACTGTCATGGATTGAATAGAGTCCCCCCAAAAATATGTGTATCAACTTGGTTAGGTCATGATTCCCCATATTGTGTGGTTGTCCTCCATTTTGTGATTGTAATTTTATGTTGAGAGAATTAGGGTGGGATTGTAACACCACCCTTACTCAGGTCACCCCCCTGATCCAGTGTAAAGGTAGTTTCCCTGGTGTGTGGCCTATACCACCTTTTATCTCTCAAGTGACAAAAGGAAAGGGAAGCAAGCAGAAAGTTGGGGACCTCATACCACCAAGAAAGCAGCACAGAAAGGAGAGCATGTCCTTTGGACCTGGGGTCCCTGTGCCTGAGAAGCTCCTCAACCAGGGGAAGCCTTCCTCCAAACCTGACGGAGAGAAAAAGCCTTTGCCTGGAGCCGACACCCTGAATTTGAACTTGTAACCTACTAGGCTGTGAGAAAATAAATTTCTCTTTTGTTAAAGCCATCTACTTGTGGTATTTCTGTTATGGCAGCACTAGATGACTAAGACGCTAACTTAACCTGGTAAAAAGAGCAACTTAAAACCTAAATGACAGTTTCCTTTAAAGTCTTTTAAAAGATACATAGTTCGACATCTTGCCCTTCTGTTTCTTTCCAACTTCTCCAATAATGCTTTTGAAGCTCCCGTTAAATTCTGTTCTATGTTATATAATTATGTATCTATTAATTCATCTCTTTTATTTTAGTTCAACATCTTTGCAGCAGAGAATTTTCATTATTTGTCAAAGATTAAGCAGTGATTTGTGTTGGTTCATTGGCTCCAGTAGAATGGGACATATGTGAGTGCCAACTATCCAGTTTGGGGCAGGAAGAAACAGCCTAGAAGATTAACTAGTTCTAGCTTTCAAGAGCAAAACTTTCGACTATGTACAATCTTAACGTGTATTGAGAACATCAAAAAAATATCATGGATGGACTTCAGTCTTTGAGAGTGAAATTGGCCTAATTAATAGAACACCTCAGTTCTGTGGTGGTCAATGAGGTTTTAGATTTATTTGAATGGATTTATATTCCAAGGGACCTAAGTCAAAGACCAGCTCTTAACTAACTCAGGAATAAAGCAGTGGCCCATTTATCACAACTGAAAAACAAAACATGCATTATATTGGCAATTATGGTATCTTGAAACTGATTATGTCATTGCTTGTTATTATAATATGTTACCTGCCATCAGGTCAGCCCCTAACTCATGGTGACCCCATACACAATGTCATTGTGCCTGGTCCTGTGCCATACCCATGATGGGTTGCAGATCGGATCATTGTGATCCAGAGGGTTTTAATTGGATGACTTTATGAAGTAGATTGCCAGACCTTTCTTCCTAGTCTGTCTTAGTCTGGAAGCTCCACTGAAAGCTGTTCAGCATCATAGCAACAGAGAAGCCTCCACTGACAGATGGGTGGTGGATGAGCACGAGATGCATTGGCTAGGAGTGGAACCCAGGTCTCCTGTGTGGAAGGCAAGAATTCTACCACTGAACCTCAAATGCTTCAATGATAATGATTGTAGAGCTCTATAGATTTCTCCCATTAGTTCTGAAAAGTGAGACAAGACCAGACCCTGCAATTGGAGTTTCAATGGGAAAACCAGAAAATAGCCTCTCCATGAAAATATTTCCTATGTATGTCGTTTTGGCAAATAGAAAAATGTTTCTACCAAATAATGATCAATAAACTTAAAAAAAAAAACAAAACTAATGGTCCAATCATCAGGATCTGAATTAGAGAAAAATAATGTTCAGCTAAAGAAGTCCAGCGAAAAGACACAGTTGAGGACATACAATCTGATCACTTGGTATAGTACTGTCTTGTATGGTGAAGGTTCTCCATATCTGTCTATCTCTGTCTGTGTCTTTCTCTGTTTTTCTCTCTCTTTTAAGAATAAATTAGTCACTTAACCATCTGAAATGAATAATTACTGAGTGAAAAGTAAGTGTAGTCAGTAGTTCTAAAACTGAAATATGACATTATTTATGAAAGGAAACTTAAGATTTAAAATGAATTAGGCTCTGTTGCATGTCTTTCTGAATGTGTAACAGATATCCAAGTGGATATTCGAAGAAATGTTCAGCAGTTTTACTTCTTTCAGAATGTAATACAAAATGACAAGACAAGCTTTTCACCAATGAGGTTATTCACACTGAAGATACGATGATTAAAAAAAAAAAGAAAAAGAAAACGCAGTGTGCTTCAGTGGGCACTGTGAAAGAATGAGAGGAGAAAACTAAGTTAGCTAGCAGAGGGGCACTTGAATGTGATAGACAAAAGTGACACTCATAGAGTATGTACAATCCCAAATTCAAACAAAGTATTAACTTTCCGGAAAGACTGAACCTGACGTGCCATTCCAATATAAAGCCTTCAGAAATGAGGAAACTGTTTATTAACAATGTCATGGTGCAGCCCATGAGGTGAAGAGGAAAGGAATTGGAGCTGCCAACAGTGACAAGAGGTAACACACCAAACTTTTAATCTTAGTTCTGTACATGGATAGTTGCACTGCCAGTAAAGTGATTTTCTTTGAGTCCTTCTCAAAAGTTGAACTATTTCATTCACCAGTACACAGAACCACTTTCAATTGAAGTAAGTCAACATTTTATGATTAGTAATTAAATTTTCAACTTTTTTGGCCATTAGATTGAAATGTTAGAGGCATCAAAAATATCTGAAGCGTATGAAGTTAAAAAAAAAATGTAAGGAAGTTTTATATCATGACCATAATGTAGAATCATGGTACTAATATTTCAACTCCATTGATAGACTGTTTGTAGCCAACACGATATTTAATAGCACTACCAATTAGCCCTCTTCATGCCATTAACAATAAAATCTTTAATATCACTGTGACAGTATGTCATTCTCAGAAAGGACTTTATGAAATCTACTTTGATTAATATCTTAGAATTTTTCTTAGTTTTAATCAGATAAAAATAATAACTGTTATTATTTTGCACATATTACCTATTAACTCATTTAATCTTCAAAACAACCATACGTTAGTATTTTTTTATTGTTATTCAAGAATTCAGAGAGTTTATGTAACTTTCCAAGGCCATGTACAAGTGTTGGCAGAAACTAACTGTATACCCAGTGAATTTGGTTCCCAAACTGGCAAATATAACCACTATCTCGGACCAAACTAAGAAAACAACAAACAAAAAACAAAACCGCTGCTTGGGAACACAGGTAACTATATAAATACAATGGTTTTCCTTTTTATACACTTCCTTTCTGTCCTTAATGAACGTGCTAAAATGAACAGACCAGACGTACTCTATATTAAAATGATTTATTGTATTGTATGAAACAGAAGGTGACTTGAGATAATAAAACAGAAAAAATTAAGGTGGTTTCTTCAGATTGATTTTTAAAAGCATGTAGGGCTATCTCATGTTAACCACAGGAAAGGAGAAATAGACAAGTTTCAGAGAACAAAAAGAGTATGAAAAGTTATCAGACACCTAGTTACTTCTTTATGAGGATTTAATATATTTTTCTATCTTCGCACACATTTTCTCTTCACACCATGTAGTATACAAAATATGACCTATTAGAGCCTTGATTTACATTACACCAGGACGGTCTCTTGAACCAGAGTATTCTATGCCCAATTCTCAACCATGAAAATGAAAATACTGGTGCCGTCAACTGAAGCTACTGTCCTATTAAATGTGGCAAAAGAAGGGAGTCACACAGAGAGCATACAAAATTACAGGTCAAGTTCTTGAGATGAAGCTAAGAGAAGACAACTCAGTTGTTGTCCGCAGCAAATGGAAATATTCCTAAGGTTTTGTTGAGGGATTAATTTTTTTTATTTTACAGTGGGAGAGGGAAAAAATATTAGTGGGTCATGTTTTCCAGCTGTTGACTCATTCCCATCTTAAGTAGACATTTCCTTGTGGAAAGAAATTAGTTGGTTAAATCGCAGACAGATCCACAAAATCTTAACTTACAGAAACAGTAATATGATCAAAAAATAAGAGGAATACAAAGGTTGGCCACAGCCATGTGGTACTGCAGATTGATGGTGCTAAAACCAAGAAATCTATATATATTTATTTCTTCCCATATTTCTCACTTTTAATATGTATTCCCATTCTAATATTAATTGTCTTTGAACCCTGTTTTTGATACAATTGTGTGAAGGAGCTCTGGTGGTGCAGTTTTTAAGCTCTTGGCTGCTAACAGAAAGGTCAAAGGTTCGAACCCACCATCTCTTTCTTTTCAACTCAATTGCCATTGAGTTGATTCTAATTCATGGCGACTTCATGTGTATCAGAGTAAAACTGTGCTTGACAGGGTTTTAAATGACTGGTTTTTCTGAAGTTGATAACCAGACCTTTAATTTTAATTTTACTTTTGAGGTGCCTCTAGGTGAACCTGAACTGCAAACCTTTCTATCAGCACCTGAGCATTTAACTCTTTGCACTACTAAAAATTACTTCCCCCACTTATACAGAGACACTGATGGTACGAACAACTTGTGTAATATAATCAGGTGTTGTTTCAGCAGCAGTAGTTGGAGGTAGGTGTGGGTTCCAAGGAAGGGAGTGAATTTCCAGGAGTACTATGGTATTCCCCTCAAACCTGCCTTATTTTGTGTATTTCAGGTTCCCAAGTATTACTTTTTCTTATTCCAACCTCCACACTCCTGTAGATTGGAAGATCACATAGAATTTGAGGCATTATAATGTTAATATTTCTGTCAGTTTAAAGATGTTTTTCAGTCATCCTACCTGGATGCCCAATGCAGAAAAGGGAAGAGTGGCAAGGATGATTTGTACGGGCTCCTTGTGGGGCAACAAGTTGATTTAGAAGGACCTTGAGACAATTAATCTCTCTTTTAGCCTCAGTCTCCACATCTTTGTTCTTCTACCACTATTTCAGTGTAAAAATCGGGCTCTGCTTTGGTGAGTGGGGTGCTTGGGAGGAGTGGGCACACTGAGAATGAGAAATTTTGGTGTTAATTCAGCTGTCAGTGTGGATAAGAAGGTAGGGGTGTGAGGAAAAAGTTTTCTTGAGATAGACACATGTAATTTAATATTAATCCTCCTAATTTTTTTAAATTGTGAAGTAACACAGAATTGCAGATTATTCCCACTTCTTGGATATGTGTAGGGGCAAGCTGTGATGGTCAGGTACAGAGTTCAGTTAGTTACTTCTGTGTTAGAATGAACCCAGCTTAATGATAAATGACTTTCTGTGAAGTAAAATGAAAATAGAACTATGAATGTGAAGTGATGCTCACTTGATAACCTAATAAGCACTTAAATCAGAGACACAGCTACTTCATGAAGGAGGGAAACATTCTTTGACTCATTGAATATAATCCTGAAGAAGCACTATGCACTTTACTGAAAAGGGCTCTTATAATCTTGAGAGACTAGAATAACTTCAGAAACTTAATTGAAAATATCAGGAGATCAAAAAAAATAATAACACAAAAATAACAGGATGGCAAATAAATTATTATGAAAATCAAGGAAATCTTATGCAAGAAACAAAGTTGATAATATTGAGGAGTTCTATTCATAAAAGAGATATTTTACCGTGGTAAAAAAACATTTTAATTAAATGTGTGGCAGAATGTTAGAAGTGCATTTTTTTGTCATTTAAACAAAAAGGAGTGTACCTGTGTCTGTGCTTATGCACATATGTGTGCAATAAACTCTGTTTTTTTTACTCAATAGAAAGTTGGAGATGAAATCCTTGTTGCTTTGTTAATAACTTTTCATCCAGAGCTTCTTCAGCTCGGATTTTGTTGTTTGAGTCAACTAACATGCAATGACTCCCTGTTTATACAATCTCTCAACTCCGAAAGCTTGAAAATCTGTGATTGTGTACATGGCAGGGACATGAGGACAAGATTCAGAGAAAAGGAATTAGCATGAAGAACATGTAAATAATTAATACCTAAGGTAGAATTTTAAAATGCTAAAGAAAATCACCAATTAAATAAAATTTAGACTGGGAACTATATAGGATAACTTCTAGTTCCATCTTTACCATTTCACTTTTTAAATTTGTGTTCTTCTATGTATAAAGTTATAAATATAGTTTCATTCAACTTTTAAATTTTTGGAAGGTGAAATGCATTAGGAACTCAAGGGAAGAGGGATTATACACCATACGGCAAACTTAGAAAAAAATCTCATAAAGAATATAGTATTTAAAGTGGCTTTAAAGTAAGGCTACTCTAGACCTTCCATAAAAAGAGTTTTAAAACAAACTTTGAATGGATAGAGTAATTTGCAAATAACCTAAATGGATTCCAGAAAAAAAATGATGCTACATTTTTACAGAAAAACAGCAGAATTCAACACTTGATAATGTAATATTCACATCAAGAAGCAGGAAAATGTGACCCATAACAAGGAACATACACAGAAATGACTGAAATGATGGAATTAGCAGACAAGAATGTTGAAACGGTGAATATGTAAATATGCATCATACGCTTAAGTAAAGATGTGAGGGAAAATATAAATACAGTAAAGAGAGAAAGGGAAGATATAAAACAGAAATGGAACTTATAAAAAAAGACCCAAATGGTGTTTCTAGAGATAAAAAAAATACTATAGTTGAAATGAAAAATAATTGTATTGGAATTAACAGATTAGACGCTGCAGAGAAAAATGTCAGAGAACTTGAAGGTATGGCAATAAAAAAACTTTTTCTAGTAAATAGTAGAATAAAAGGACTAAATTATATTGAAAAACACTCAGTGTAAAGGAAATCCCTAAAACTTCTAAATCAGAGTGGGAGTTTGCCTTAAGCCCTTGCCTTCAAGTTGATTTTGACTCATGGCTAGCCCACGTATTACAAAGTAGAACTGCTCCATAGCATTTTCCTGAATACAATTTTTACACAATGAAAACAAAAATCCTTAAAAATCTTCACTAGACCAATAAGCAACATCGTGAAAAACAGAAAATATTGAAGTTGTCAAGGATTTTATTTTACTTGAATCCACAATCAACATACGCAGAAGCACCAGACAAGAAATTAAATGACATATTAAATTGGACAAACCTGCTGCAAAAGACCTCTTTTAAAGGGCTAAAAAGCAAAGATGTCACTTTGAGGACTAACGTGGGACTGACCCAAACGGAGGTATTTTCAGTAGCCTGATATGCATGCAAAAACTGGACATTGAATAAAGAGAACTAAAGAAGAACTGATGCATTTGAATTACGGTGTTGGCAAAGTTCACTGGACTACCAGAAGAACAAATGAATCTGTCTTGGAAGAACAGACAAAATGCTCCTTAAAAGCCAGATGGAGAGACTTTGGGCTGTTATCAAGAGGGACCTATTTCTAGAGAAGAACATCATGGTTTTTAAAGTAGAGAGTCAGTGAAAAAGAGAAAGATCCTCAACAAGATGGACTAACACAATGGCTGCAACAGTAGACTCAAACATAACAACAATTGTGAGAATGTCACAAGACTAGACAATGTTTTGTTCTGTTGTACATAAGGTTGTCATGTGTCAGAGTCAAGTGGACGTAACCTAATAACTACAGCAATCTTTACAGAAGCAGATTGCCAGATATTCTTCTGTGGCACAACTGGGTAGGTTTGAATCACCAACCTTTAAGTTAGTACTTGAGCGGAAACCATTCGCACCACCCAGAGACCTAGAGTGGGTGTAATGTGATACAAAAAAAAAAAAAAAGTATTTGAAGTAATTATGGTAACTTTTTTCCAAATTTAATGAAAAGTATACACTAAAAATCAAAGAAGCATAACAAATACAGAAAAAAAAAATAACCACCCAAGATACATCATAATTAATAGCAGAAAAGCTATGATAAAGGAAAAACCTTTAAAGTACCCAGAACTGAAAAGAAATATTACATACTGAAGAACGAAGACAAAAATGATATGAAATGTCTTCTTTGATAGTATACGAGTTAGAAGACAGTGAAACATTTATAGCATCAGAAAATAAGAACAATCAACCTAGAATTTTATACTAAAATGAAAGCATATTTCAGAAATGAAGGCAAAAATACAATATATTTCAAACAATCATACGTTCAGAAAATTTGTCACCAGAAGACCTGCTCTACAAGAAAAGTAAATGACGTTCTTCAAGGAGGAGGAAAATGGTAATGTATGGATATCTTTACTTAAAGAAAAAAGGAAGAGTGGAAAAATTTTTAACATCTGGGTAATTATAATAGATATGTTTTATCTTTTTAAATCAATGTAAATGAATTTGCTCTCTAAATCAAAACTAATGATATATCATGCTATTAATAACAAATAGATTAGAAAAATATGTGATAAAAATAGCAAAAAAGACATGAAGGGTGGAAATAAAAGGACACTGTTTTCAGGTACTCACAAGATACATGAAGTGACATGTTGTCGTTGTTACTGTCAAGTCAACTCTGACTCATGGCGATTTTATGTATAATAGAACAAAATAGAACCATTTCCAATATCTTTGATGTGTTTGAGCCCATTGTTCAGACTATTACATCAAACCCTCTCATTTAGGGTTTTCCTCATTTTTGTTGACCTTTTTTTTTTTTTAACTTTACCAACATGATATCCTTCTTCAGTGATTATTCTCTAGCCATTCTTCTTCTAATGAGTGGTATACAATTATTAAAGTGCAGATTCTGATGGCTTAGTGATCTTTATCATAAACCTTAAAGCAACCACCAAAATATTAAAAGATAGAGTTTTATCTAAAAACCAAATATATAGAAAAAAATTTTTAAATTAATCCAAAGAAATCAGTAAAACATGAAATTAAGGAACAGAGAAGCATGGGACTAATAGGAAACAAATAGCAATGTGGTATATTTCAAATCAAACAGTACAGTTCATTACATTAATCACTGTAAATCCCCTAAACATTCTAGTTAAAAGTTATGATTTGTAATATTATAAAAAAAAATCTCAAATATATGCTGTCTATAAAAAGCTCAAAAAAAATTTTTTTTTTATAAGAAGCTCACTTTAGTTATAAAGATATTGAAAGCTTATGAGATACAGGATCTAAAAAGATATACCACGAAAACAATGACCAAAAGTTGGATGGAGTGGCTATATTAATATGAGTGGACTTAAAAATCTGGTGTATAACTTCCTAATGTTAAAGGGGTCAGTTCTTCAAAAACTTACAGAAATCCTAAATAAAATATAAAAATACATCATAAAATATGTGAATAAAATACTGATATACCTGAAAGGAAAATATATGTCATAATTAAAAATTACGTATTTCAACACTCATTGTTGAAATATGTTGACTCATTGTTTAAATCTGTTGACTCATTGCTACTGTCTACCCATAAGTGTGAGAGTTTCAAAATCTAATATAATTTCTAAAACCAAATTGGTATAGCCATGTCAAGAAAATACATAAGGTACACGTAAATTGAGACTCTAGCAAAGTGTGGATGAACCTCAATAAAAAAGTGAGGCAGCTAAAATAAAACATTGAAACCAATGTTCTAAATACTTCTTTCCACTCTGTCTTTTGACCGTCAGTCTTACATGATTTCATGGTTACTGATGGCAGAGTCAGGAGCCTTGGTGGTGCAGCGGTTACGCATTCAGCTACTAACCACAAAGCCAGCAGTTTGAACCCTCAAGCCTCTTCGTGAGATAAAAATGTGGCGGTCTGCTCCATTAAAGATTTACAGCCTTGGAAACCCTATGAGGCAGTTCCACCCAGTCCTATAGGGTCGCTATGAGTCTTCTTGGGTTTTGAAAGTAGAGTATACATGGCAGGAGGAGCTAGAGACAAAATCCTGACAGCCTTTTGGCATAGATTATACATAAAATGTGAGCATTTCCCCATCCTGTGGTATATTATCACTGGCTTAATTTTTTTTTTTTAATTGTACTTTAGATGAGGGTTTATGGAACAAACTAGTTTGTACACACATTGTTGTAAGACATTGGTTAACAACCCCACATGTCAACACTCTCTCTTCTCAACCCTGTGTTCCCTAGTACCAGCTTTCCTGTTCTTTGCTGCCTTCCAGTCCCTGCCCCAGGGCTGGTGTGCCCTTTCAGTGTTGTTTTTTTCCATGGGCAGGTTCAATCTCTGGCTGAAGGGTGAACCTCAGGAGTGACCTCATTACTGAGCCGAAATGGTGTCTGGGGGCCATACTCTCAGGGTTTTTCCCAGACTGTATCAGGCCAGCAAGTCTGGTCTTTCTTTTTGAGTTAGAATTTTGTTCTACATTTTTCTCCAGCTCTGTCTGGGACCGTCTATTGTGGTCCCTGTCAGAGCAGTCGGTGGCAGTAGCCAGACACCATCTACTTGTTCTGGACTCAGTCTGATGAAGGCCGTATCACTGTCTGAATTTAAAAAACAAGCAAACAAAAAAACTGAGAATGTATAATCTCTAAAGTTACTTACCTAAGGCTGGAGCAGTATATCCTCCAATGTGTCCAGCTATTTCAAATTAAAAATACTTTCATAGAATTGATGTTTTTTAATTATATTTTATATTTACCTTTAAGCTATTATTTATGATCAAAATATCCTACCATGTGCTTATAAAAATTGCATACTTTTATTAAGAATAGCAAAGTTTTAATTGATCTCAAATAATGAGAGTGCAGCAAAAAAGTATGTGAAATGTTTGTGTTAGGTAAAAAAGCAAAATAATACACTTTTCAGGGAAGAATAATGATGATCCAGACAAACCAGAGACATAAATCTACTAATTTCACCTGAATGGGAGTTAATATCCTTGACAGAAGAAAATGATTTTATGTTTTTTATAGTACCTATGGACCTAAAGCATGATATATAGCTAAAAAGATAACAGATATTCTGCTAGAGCAACTCCATTTTAAACCAGAACAATCTTTGTGTTATTCTGGACATAGCTGGAACATGTTATAAAATACTCATTGGCGTATAGCCACTTAAAGGCATAATTACCCTTGAGAGAGCAGAGCACACCATGTATCTGAATCAATGATGTAATTTGAAGGGAAAGTTTGCGGAAATTGTGCTTATTCATTTTAATAAAGGAACATTAACCTTTCATGACCTTATTGAAGTCACAGAATTCTAAAAGCAATAGATAAAATTGATCCTAATAAATTCTTCTGTCCACTTTAAAAGTCAATAACAGGAGAAAATGATCTCTAAATTGAGAAACTGGGGACTAATAATGAAATTCAGGTATAAGCTTTTGAGTCACAGCATGGGGTGAATTGTGACTAAAGCAACCAGAACAGCATGTGTGAGTGTGTGAGTGAAATGAAATGCGGGAGAAGGATGGGCTTCCAAAGAACTCTGGAAGAGAAGGATGAAATAATTCATGATGACTGAGGCCACCTAAAGCCTCTCCATTCAGGAAATAAAATTTCAAATATTTATATTAAAGCCTGAATTTGTTCAAACTAATAACAAAGCGTTTCCATTGTTACAGTAGACTCTTTGCTCTCCCTGTTGTTGCTGTTGTTAGGTGGTAGTTGTTGTTGTAGGTTCCAACCCATAACGGCCCTAGGCACTGCCCGGTTCTATGCCATCCCCACAATCACTTCTATGTTTGAGCCCATTGTTGCAGCCATTACGTCAATCCATCAGGTTGAGGCTTTTCCTCTTTTTTCCTGACACTCTATTAAACCAAGACTGTTGTCCACCTCTTTCTCCAGGGACTGGTCTTTCCTGGAATTAAAAAAAAAAAAAAAAAATTGCTGTAGAGTAGATTCCGACCCATAGATCCTTCCTAATAATGTGTACAACGTACACAAGAAGAAGTCTTGCCATCCTCGCTTCTAAGAAGCATTCTGGCTGTACTTCTTCCAAGACAGATTTGTTTGGCAGTCCATGGTATATTCATTATTCTTCACCAAAACCGTAATTCAAAGCCATCAATTCTTTTTTGGTCTTCCTTATTCATTGTCCAGCTTTCTCATGCATGTGAGGCAAATGATTGCTTGACTGCTGCTTCCACTGCAACAACAATAAACCCAAAACACCCAGTGCCATCAAGAAATACCAAAATATCATGGAGAAGCTGAAGGATTTTAGCATGCATTGGGCAAATCTGCTGCAAGAGATCTCCTTAAAGTGTTAAAAAGCAAAGGTGTCGCTTTGAGGACTAAGGTGAGCATTACCCAAGCTTTTGGATCACTTTTCTTTGGAATGGGCAAAAGTACAGATTGCTTCCAGTTCATTGGCCACGTAGCTGTCTTCTAAATTTTTTGGCATAGACAAGGGATAGACAAGTGAGCAATTCCAGCATTACATCCATTTGTTGAGACATATGAGTTGGTATTTCAGCAATTCCTGGAGCCTCATTTTCCCCCAAAATCTTCAGCACAGCTTTGACTTTTTCCTTGAGTACCATTGGCTCCTTATCATATGCTACCTCCTGAAACGGTTGAATGTCAACCAGTTGTTTTTGGTGCGGTGACTCTGTGTATTCTTTCCACCTTAATTTGATGCTTCCTGTGTCATTCATTTTTTCACCCAAAGAATTCTTCAGTATTGCAACTCGAGGTTTGAATTTTTTTTCTTCAGTTCTTTCAGCTTGAGAAATGCTGGGTATGTTCTTCACTTTTGATTTTCTAACTCCAGACCTTTGCATATTTCATTATGCGATTTTACTTTGTCTTCTTGAGCCCTCTTTGAAATCTTCTGTTCAGTTATTTTAGTCAATATTTCTTCCTTTTCACTTTAGCTATTCCATATTCAAGAGGAAGTTTTAGAGTCTCTTCTAACATCCGTTTTGGTCTTTTTTTTTTCTGTTTTTTAATTCAGCTTTTGCATTCGTCATGAAAGATGCCATCGATGTCATCTCATTATTGTTCAATGCGTCAAATCTATTCTTGAAATGGATTCTAATTCAGGTGGGATATAATCAAGGTCATTTTTTAGCTCTCTTGGACTTGTTTTAAGTCTTCTTCAGCTTCAACTTGAACTTGCATATGAGCAGGTGGTGGTCTGTTTCACAGTTGGCCCCTGGTCTTGTTCTGATGGATGATTTTGAGCTCCATTGTCTCTTTCCACAGATGTAGTCTATTTGATAATTGTTTATTCCATCCTTTTAGGTCCACATGCATAGTCACTATTTACGTGGTTGAAAAAATGTATTTCCACTGATTAAGTCCTTGGTCTTACAAAATTCTACCAGGGATCTCCCGTGTCGTTTCTATCACTTAGTCCATATTTTCCAACTACCTACTATTCTTTATTTCCAACTTTCACATTCCAACTATCGATGCATATTGGTTGCATATTTGATCAATTTCAGACTGCAGAAGTTCATAAAAATCTTCAGTTTCTCCATCTTTCGCATTTGAGTTTGATGAGCAAATTTGAACAATAGTTGTATTAACTGGTCTTCCTTGTCATCGCATATATATTATCCTATCACCGACAACGTTGTACTTCAGGATAGATATTGAAATGTTCTTTCTGACAGTGAAATGCGACATCATTCCTCTTCAATTTGTCATTCCCAGTATAGTAAACCCTATTATGTTCCAATACAAAATGGCCCGTACCAGTCCATTTCAGCTCAGTAATGCCTAAGATATCGATGTTTATGCATTCCATTTCATTTTTGACAACTTCTAATTTTCCTAGATTCATACTTTGTGTGTTCCACATTCCTATTATGAATGGATATCTGCAGTTGTTTCTTCTCATATTGAGTCATGCCACATCAGCAAATGAAGGTCCCAAAAGCTCTACTCCATCCAAGTCAAGTTCGACTCTACTTTGAGGAAACAGCTCTTTCCCAGTCCCATTTTGAGGGCCTTCCAACCTGAGGGGCTCATCTTCCAGCACTATAGCAAACAATATTCTCCTGCTGTTCATAAGATTTCCTCTGGCCAATTTTTCTTGTCTGTCTTAGTCTAGAAGTTCCACTGAAACCTGTACACCATGGGAGATCCTGCTGGTGTCTGAAACTTTGATGGCATAGCTTCCAGCATCACAACAACACACAATCTGCCACAGTACAACAAACTGACAAAAGACCTTAGTGTAATTTAAAAAAAAATTTAAAAATTGCCAATATTCCTGAGATATATGTTGGGAAATTATATGTATGTATTTTTTTATTTTTTGTATATTCATTTAATTCTACAGAATACACAGTAATTATATTCCATATATCATTCCCAGTATCATCCATAGTTTATAAAAGTTTTAAGGCTTATATACACATATATTCATACACTAACATACACACATATATAGAAATAAAATTCTGCATTGGTATTAATAGTATATTATAAAGATGAAGGAAACCCTAGTAACACAGTGGTTAAGAGCTACCACTGCTAACCAAAAGGTTGGTGGCTCAAATCTATCAGGTGTTCCTTGGATACCTTATGGGGCAGTTCCACTCTGTCCTATAGGGTCAGTGTGAGTTGGAATTGACTCAATAGTTACTCGTTTGTTTTTGTTTTTGTTTTTGGCTATAAAGATGAAAATGGATTTTAAAAATAATAAATTACAACAGCATCATCTATGTCCTGAATTAAAACAATGAAAAGGTAAATCTGTTATCCATGGATTCCCATAGATGCTCAGTGTCTAAAAAGTGAAATGGACTTTAAGGGAGTTTAAAAGCCAAAACCAAACCCGTTGCCATTGAGTCAATTCCAACTCATAGTGACCTTATAGGACATAGTAGAGCTGCCCCGTAGAGTTTCCAAGGAGCGCCTGGTAGATTTGACCTGCTGACTTTTTGGTTAGCAGACGTAGCACTTAACCACTATGCCAGCAAACAAGTTTACACGGGATGATTTAGAGCATCTGTAAGAATCAGGTTTCCTTTTGCCTCTGTGAACTAGTAACACTTGGAAATCCAAAACGGCAAAAACTTCTTTGAATTGTGAACTTAGTTTTAAGACAGCCTCATCTTTATTCAGGGTTATCAAAGTTTCCATATGAAAGACCACCTACTGGGCTATATCATGTTGGGGTAGAAATATACTTAAATTGTAACTAGATGTTATCAGGATAGGCAACTTGATTAAAGGATGACAGTACAACCATAACAAGGACCAATTTGGTGATATCCAATAAAATAGAAAACATCCAAAGTTGGGATTTAGCAGGCATAAGCCCCATCCTTTGGGATTCGTGCTTATGTAAGGCTACCTTTTAAAAATGATATTGTAATTAGTCAAAGAAACAACTCCACCCATAAAATACTTTTGTGGTGTCTGTATGTTATGGAGGAGACATTTCTTTCTCCTTGGAGTAGGATTTAGACAAGATTTCATTATTCTTGTCTTCTAGACGTCTCTTTCTGACAGAGGAAAGCCATTTTCCTAAATAACCCAGTAGATTGAATTTAGTGGTCTCCTGCGCTCAGGTTTTTCCAATGCAGACTTTATTGATTCTCTTTTTTCCTTTCTTTTTTCAGTAAAACAGCAGTTTATTAACTACTTCAAATACCGCATTTTATTAGCTTAAAATAGTTTAAATTTAGGTGCAGCTAAGAGCTGTAAGAGCTGTACTAACGTAATAATATGTCATGAGGGTGCAGAACCATTAGTTTTATCAACATAGTTTTTTCACAGACAATATTTTCTTATTCATTAAGCTATTTCTTTGTTTTCTTATCTGCATCCCCAGTGAAATTCCAGGCTCCATAATAGCGGCAACTTTTTTTTTTTTTTTTTGTTACCTGCTATATCCCTGATCACTAGATCAATGCCAGGTACAAGTAAAGGCTAATATTTGGTGAATAAATAAATGGAATCTTAGGAACTGCTTGGTGTGTCCCGTCTGCCTGGCAGACTGGAAAATGGTTCATATAAATTAAGAAATGTATAAACAGTGTATGGTAAAAATATTAAAGAATTTTTGGATAGAATTTATATTTATTTCATGTCCATTTTACAAATAATTTCATATAAATAATTCATTGGATCCTCACAATTTCAATGGTATATTAATACCACTGTCATAGATAGAAAAATTAAAGCCCTAATTCTGCCCAGAGAATATCCAAAACCATGTTTACTAATTCTAACATACATACCAATTCATCACAGAGGTATACTCTAAACTCAGGAGTCAGATAGATAAACCCACTGCTGTTGTGTTGATTCTGACTCATAGTGACCCTACACCAAACCCCCCCGCAAAAAAAAAAATCCATTGCTGTTGAGTTGACTACAACTCATAGCAACATAGAAGGGAGTAGAAATACCCCATAGGGTTTCCAAGGAGCAGCTGGTGGATTCAAACTGTTGACCTTTTGGATAGCAGCTGAAAGCTTAATCGCTGTACCACCAAAGCTCCATGCTCCATGTGTATGTATATCTGTATCTCTCTCTCTCTCTCTCTCCCATCTATCTATCTATCTATCTATCTATCTATCTATCTATCTATCTATCTATCTATCTATCTATCTATCATCTATCTGTCTATCATCTATCTATCACCTATCTATCATCTATCTATCATCTATCATCTATCTATCTATCTATCATCTATCTATCATCTATCTATCATCTATCTATCATCTATCTACCTATCATCTATCCATCTACCTATCTATCATCTACCTATCATCTGTCACCTATCCATCTATACCAGAAGTTGTTTTACATATATATATATATATATATATATTTTTTTTTTTTTTCCCCAAATAACCACCTCTGGTATAAAATGTCCATCTACCAATCAGAAAGGACATTGACCTTGGCCCTGGAGCCTGAGGAACCCTGCTGAGTAAGGCATTAATCCCTTAACTGTTAGATGATGGGGAAACCGAGGGAAAGGGTAACATTGTGGTGAGGGGTATTGCAGGGTTCAGAGAACAAGCTATTTATATTCTAATACGTTACTAACTAACATGATAATGATGGTACACAGTGATTATATTACTCACTTGCCACCCCCTGTATAAATGGCTATTTAAATATCAGAAACTATTGTGGTTATTTATGTTTATCATTTCTTTCTAATAAATATGAAAAATCTTGAGTAAATGAACAGTTTTATTTTACTGAAATAATAATAACAGTAATAATAGTGGCATTTATTATTTAGTTTATGACAGGCACTTAAAAAGTGGTTTATTTACATTTTATAATGTCTTGGAAGCATCTTATTTTGAGCATTTCCTACAATTTAATTTACAATTGTCACAGGAAAATTCAGAACATACTATAGCTAAATTCATAAACGTCTCTGTCTCATTATAGGGTACAGATCTGAGATATTCATGTTCAAGTTTCAGTCAGATATTTGGCACTAAAAATCTTTCCAAATCAGCAAAGTAATTTTCCATATTTAAGTAAATAATGACATTAGTTCATGAGGAAAATCCTTATATTGCCAAGGACGTGCAAGCTCCTCTTCATTTGCTTGGGGTCCCTTACCTGTTTGAATACAGAAATATAAAATCAAGGCTACTTCATCATTGCTTTATCAGGAAAGCATCTTCAGTAGCTAAAATTGAAGGTAAATGCTTTCAAATCAGATTGACATTCTGGGAAATTGGAAACATAAGAAGAAAATGTAGTTTTATTGTGGAATTGCTTTCATCTTTCAAACTATTTCTATTATTCTGAATTAAAAGAGGGAAAGTCTCTTGTTTGTTTTTTTCTTGTTTGTTTTCATACAATATAAGCTTCCACACCAAAAAACTACTTTAATATTCTTAAGGGTTTAATATTCTTACAGCATCAATGATAATATTTACTTATCAGGAACACTAGTTTCTGTGCTATTATAATATAACATGAATTCATGACCCATAGTGATAAGTCAGTTTATAAACACCCATTAGAAAATAATTTCTTATTCTTCAGATTCTTTTCCAGTTAAAAACCACATTAATTTTTAAAGACCTGAATTAGGTTAAAGAAAAAAAAAAATCCCAAACTAAATATTGTGAACTGATTTTCATTTTGTGCATTGTTCATTTGTCTTTATCGTCCTTTTGTAGAAAGTTATTTTCCTGGAACTAAAAGACATCTTCTGGAACTAAACTAAATCTTACTGAGGGAAGATCTTGACATTTCAGCATCTTTCTATCCCAAGTAGTAAATGTAGGGGTGCAAAAATAAGCATGATTTCTTTTTTAACGGAACCACTTTAGGTACATTGATAACGTAAAATTATTAGTTTATAGACCCTGGTCAGATACATAATTTAATTACAGAAAATGGCACTGAGCTTTGAGTCAATTCAATTACAAATAATTAAACAAGAGGTTTTTTTTTTCCCAATTTGGTGCTTTTTAATTTATATTTCTGCCACATGTCTGTCAGTTTCTCAGACTGTGGTGGCTTGTGTGTTGCTGTGATGCTGGAAGCTATGCCACCGGTATTCAGATACCAGCAGGGTCACCCACGGAGGACAGGTTTCAGGTGAGCTTCCAGAATAAGACAGAGTAGGAAGAAGGACCCGACAGTCTACTTCTGAAAAGCATTAGCCAGTGAAAACCTTATGAATAGCAGCAGAACATTGTCTGATACAGTGCTGGAAGATGAGCCCCCCAGCTTGGAAGGCACTCATATGATGACTGGGGAAGAGCTGCCTTCTCAAAGTAGAGTCGACCTTAATGACGTGGATAGAGTACAGCTTTTGGGACCTTCATTTGCTGATGTGGTACGATTCAAAATGAGAAGAAACAGCTGTAAACATCCATTAATAATCGGAACCTGGAATGTACGAAGTATGAATCCAGGAAAATTGGAAATCATCAAAAATGAAATGGAATGCATAAACATCGATATTCTAGGCATTAGTGAGCTGAAATGGACTGGTATGGCCATTTTGAATTGGAAAATCATATAATCTACTATGCTGGGAATGACAACTCGAAGACGAATAGTATTGCATACATCATCAAAAAGAACGTTTCAAGATGTATCCTGAAGTACAATGCTGTCAGTGATAGGATAATATCCATATGCCTACAAGGAAGACCAGTTAAAACGACTATTATTCAAATTTGTGCACCAACCACTAGGGCCAAAGATGAAGAAATAGAAGATTTTTATCAGCTGCTACAGTCTAAAATTGATCGAATATGCAATCAAGATGCATTGATAATTACCGGTGATTGGAATTGAAAAGTTGGAAGCAAAGAAGAAGGATCAGTAGCTGGAAAATATGGCCTTGGTGAGAGAAACAATGCTGGAGATCAAATGACAGAATTTTGCAAGACCGACGACTTCTTCATTGCAAATACCTTCTTTCACCAACATTAGCAGAGACTATTTTTTTTTTTTTTTTTATACACATGGACCTCACCAGACGGAACACACAGAAATCAAGTTGACTACACCTGTGGAAAGAGATGATGGAAAAGTTCAATATCATCAGTCAGAACAAGGCCAGGGGCTGACTGTGGAACAGACCGTCAATTACTCACATGCAAGTTGGAGATGAAACTGAAGGAAATCAGAGCAAGTCCACGAGAGACAAAATATGATCTTGAGTATATCCCATCTAAATTTAGACACCATCTCAAGAATAGATTTGATGCATTGAACACTAATGACAGCAGACCAGACGAGTTGTGGAATGACATCAAGGACATCATCCATGAAGAAAGCAAGGAGTCACTGAAAAGACAGGAAAGAAAGAAAAGGCTAAGATAGATGTCAGAGGAGAATCTGAAACTTGCTCTTGAGCGTCAAGCAGCTAAAGCAAAAGGAAGAATTGATGAAGTAAAAGAACTGAAAGGAAGATTTCATAGGGCCCCTCGAGAAGACAAAGTATTATAATGACATGTGCAAAGAGCTGGAGATGGAAAACCAAAAGGGAAGAACATGCTCCGCATTTCTCAAGCTGAAAGAACTGAAGAAAAAATTCAAGCCTCGAGTTGCAATAGTGAAGGATTCCATGGGGAAAATATTAAACCACACAGGAAGCATCAAAAGAAGATGGAAGGAATACACACAGTCATTATACCAAAAAGAATTAGTCGATGTTCAACCATTTCAAGAGGTGGCATATGATCAGGAATCGATGGTGCTGAGGAAGAAGTCCAAGCTGCTCTGAAGGCATTGGTGAAAAACAAGGCTCCAGGAATTGATGGAATATCAATTGAGATGTTTTAACAAACAGATGCAGCGCTAGAGGTGCTCACTCGTCTATGCCAAGAAATATGGAAGACAGCTTCCTGGCCAACTTATTGGAAGAGATCCATATTTATGCCTATTCACGAGAAAGGTGATCCAACCGAATGTGGAAATTGTACAACAATATCATTAATATCACAGGCAAGCAAAATTTTGCTGAAGATCCTTCAAAAACAGCTGCAGCAGTATATCAACATGGAACTGCCAGAAATTCCGGCTAGTTTCAAGAGAGAATGTGGAACCAGGGATACCATTACTGATGTCAGATGGATCCTGGCTGAAAGCAGAGAATACCAGAAGGATGTTTACCTGTGTTTTATTGACTATGCAGAGGCATTCGACTGTGTGGATCACAACAAACTATGGACAACACTGCAAAAACTGTGAATTCCAGAACACTTAATAGTGCTCATGAGGAACCTTTACACAGATCAAGAGGCAGTTGTTCAGGCAGAACCAGGTGATACTGAGTGGTTTAAAGTCAGGAAAGTTGTGTGTCAGGGTTGTATTCTTTCACCATACCTACGTAATCTGTATGCTGAACAAATAATACAAAAAGCTAGAGTATATGAAGAAGAACGGGGCATCAGGATTGGAGGAAGACTCATTAACAACCTGCGTTATGCAGATGACACAACCTGGCTTGCTGAAAGTGAAGAGGACTTGAAGCACTTACTAATGAAGATCAAAGACCACAGCCTTCGGTATGGATTACACCTCAACATAAAGAAAACAAACACCCTCACAACTGGACCAGTGAACAACATCATGATAAATGGAGAAAGATTGAAGTTGTCAAGGATTTCATTTTACTTGGATCCACAATCAACAGCCATGAACGCAGCAGTCAAGAAATCAAAAGATGCATTGCATTGGGCAAATCTGCTGCAAAGGACCTCTTCAAAGTGTTGAAGAGCAAAGATGTCACCCTGAAGACTAAGGTGCGCCTGATCCAAGCCATGGTATTTTCAATTGCATCATATGCATGTGAAAGCTGGACAAAGAATAAGGAAGACCGAAGAAGAGTTGATACCTTTGAATTGTGGAGTTGGCAAAGAATATTGACTATACCATGGACTGCCAAAAGAACGAACAAATCTGCCTTGGAAGAAGTGCAGCCAGAATGCTTCTTAGAGGCAAGGATGGCGAGACTCCGTCTTACATAGTTTGGACATGTTGTCAGTAAGTATCAGTCCCTGGAGAAGGACATCATGCTTGGCAGAGTACAGGGTCAGCGGAAAAGAGGACGACCCTCAACAAGGTGGATTGACACAGTGGCTGCAACAATGAGCTCAAGCATAACAATGATTGTAAGGATGGCTCAGGACAGGGCAGTGTTTCGTTCCATTGTGCATAGGGTCGCTATGAGTCGGAACTGACTCGAGGGTATCTAACAACAACAACAAGAATTTATATTTTGTTTAGTTATGGCATGATTTTGACTTAAAGTTGTGAAGTGATGAGGTAATAAAGTAAATGAAATCTAAGAATCTTCTACCCTGAAAAAAGGTCTGCATAAAATGTGTTCCATTTATTATTCATTTGACTTAGAGAAGTTTTCAAGAAAGAAAAATCATATTAGAGTGAGTATTGACAAATGCCGGATGCATCCATCAAGTATCTTGGCAGTCATCATGCAGCAGGGATAGTTTGCCCTCTAGTACAAATCAATATGTTTTTGTTGCAAGGTACAACACAAAGTAGTTAAGTATTGCTTTCAAAACTCTAGAAACACTTTAGTTTACAATAATACATCGCTGTCTGCAATGTAAGAACAGACATTATTCCCTAGGAGTAACACGTATCTACTAGATAATAGAAACTTGAACACAAAAAGTTATGAAGGAAATATTGGCAGAATTACTAGAAAGGAACTTATCCCTTTGAGCCGATACGTGTATATAGAAAGTGCATTCAAGTAATGTCTGAAATACTAAAAGAAAACACTTGTAGGTGTTCATATTTATCAGTAAGTTGTTGACAGCTCAAAGTTTACTCTAAAACAATTTTATATAGCTTGGTTCTCTTTTTCACAGAGGAAGGAGATAGCATGATAACCTTTACCATGAAGGGGAGGTTATAATATTCAGAGTCCCTTCTGGGCAGGAGTTTCTTGGCTTGCTCAAGCACAATTTTTATTCCAGGGTATTATTTATTGGCACATGATCTATGATAAATTACTTTTCTTGGATAAATTAAAGCTTGGTTTCTATCTATCTTAAATTGTGTTCTCCCTTCGTTTTCATGTGTTGCATGTTGTTGCTGTGGTTAGGTGTTCTCAAGTTGATTCTGACTCATAGTGACCCTCTGCACAACAGAAAGAAACACTGCCCGGTCCTGCGCCATCCTTACAATTGTTGTTATGCTTGAGCTCATTGTTGCAACTACTGTATCAATCCACCTCATCGAGGGTCTTCCTCTTTTCTGCTGACCCTGTACTTTGCCAAGCATGATGTCCTTCTCAGGGGACTGATCTTTCCTGACAACATGTCCAAAATATGTAAGACGCAGCCTTGCCATCCTTGCTTCTAAGGAGCATTCTGGTTGCACTTCTTCCAAGACAGATTTGTTTGTTCTCTTGGCAGCCCATGGTGTATTCAATATTCTTCACCAACACCGTAATTCAAAGGCATCAATTGTTTTTCACCCTTCCTTACTCACAGTCCAGCTTTCACATTCATATGAGGTGATTGAAAATACCATGGCTTGGGTCAGGCACACCTTAGTCCTTAAAGTGACATCTTTGCTTTTCAACACTTTAAAGAGATCTCTAAGTTACTAGTAGGTATCATTACATGTGCATTAAAACAAGATGAAATTTCAGTGGTTTGTCCTAATGATTAAAGGACACACAAAATTTAAATTTACAAATTTATATTGGATAACTATAATCACTTTAAAAAACATAGCACCAAACCAAAACAAAAAGTAAAGCATAACAAACATCCACCACCTAGAGATAACAATTGTTCATATTTATCTTTCATGCTTTTCATCTAAAAATATATATTTATTTTATAACCTGCTGTTAATACTTAAATATCGTTAACATTTAGAAGTCCTTAAAATAAATCAGCATGATGATGAGTGCACCAAAAAAATAAATAAATTGAACTTCAAATCTCAGCAATTAAGGATAATATTTAAAATATTTAAGTAGCTATTCAGCCTAGAAACTGTCTAATCAGAAGAGACAATTTAGCAATCTGAACATATCTAGGTTTAAACAGCAAGCAAGTGAAAGAAATCCTAATCATTGTAGGAGCCCTGGTGGTGCAATTGTTATGAATCAACTACCAACCAAAAGGTTGGTGGTTTCAACACACGCAGCAGCTCTGTGGGAGAAAGAATTGGTGATATGCTCCCATAAAGATTATAGCCTACGAAAGCCTATGGGGCGCCTCTACTCTGTCACATGGGGTAGCTAACAACAACAACGACAATATAAGAAACTATATTACTCATACATTTAAAAAATAGAAACTAAAACTAAAATATTAGCATGTCTGTATGAAAACTGACATTAGCAGGTACACTTCTTCTGAAAGTAAATACTTCAGTTTGGGGTTGAAATATGTCTTTAGGTACAATAATAATTTTTACAACTCTTCCACCAAGCAATTCCACTCTCAGGAATTTATTCTAAGGAAATAATCTTTGTTGTAGTCATTGAGTTACATTTCTTTGGCTAATTATTGACTTAAAAAAATCAGAAAAACTATCAACGTGCGAAAATCAGGAAATTAAATACATTATTTTACAACCATACAATAGAATATAACGTAGCTAGTTTAAACCTTTTTATGGCCCATGGAACATACCATTTCCCAACCACTTTTTATGCCTCTAAAATTCTTTGGGAAAGCTGTAATATGATTTTAATGTTTTTAATCTCAAAGTGGGAGGATTTTGAAAATCATGGAATTCAAGAACCCTGAGTTGATTTACTATTACATAGACTGAGCATTGTGTTACTTGACCTCTCCTAGATGTGTGAATTTTCTAAACTTTTGATAGATTTGCCTTTACTTCTGTAAGATAATACTCCTTACTATGTTTTCCAGTCACTATGTTCTTGTGAGAATGTATGTATCGTGAGAATAAGTTATTCCTAGTCTTCATGCAGTCATAGTGTCATTTTCTCCCTGATGTTATTCACTGTTTCCAGCTGTTACTGACTCCCTGCTCTAGTTTGAGTCTTTGCTCTGCCATCTTTCAGGACTGCTTTTCTATCTTCTGAACAGTAAGTAATGCCTTTGCAATAAGGAATAATGCATTGCAGTGGTACTTCTCAAGAGGCTTAAACTCCTAGAAGTTATTCTTACTCCTCATTCAATCTTCAGTCCCAGTCATTGCTTCCACTTGTAGCAGGTGGAATCCACCACTGTGACCAGGTCTGCAATATTCCAGGACATTTGTTTCTGCTTCTTAGTTGTTAGTACTGCTTTTGTTAAAATGAAGAATACATAGTAGTAATAATTTTCCTGAGATTTAAGTTTCTTTGATTTTATTCATTTGGGAAGGAGGCTTGACCTAGGCAATTTTCTCCCCTTGTGAATTCTCGTGCTTGTTTGGAAATATGCTATAGTTATTATTCTAGTTTTGTAAGACCAAAAACTATTTTTTTTTTCTGGTACATCTCTCTATTTTAGAAATGACAAGCAGATTTAGAGACCTCCAGGGACTTGCAACTTTTTTTTTTTTTTTCCCTGACAATGAAGAAAACTCCAATGAGGAAAGTGATGATGACACATTTGAAGGTCTTTTCAATAATGTTGAGTCTGAGTCAAGTTCTGATGGTGCGGACAACAACACTGACAGGATTGAAGAGGGTAAGGAAGTGATGCATGATGCAGAGGAAAGGGATGGAGTAGGTGATGGAGACTATGATGAACCTGAATGAAGCAAAGATGTCTCCTACTTTGAAAATATAACTGCCTCACTTGGTCAACATGCTGAAGTTTACCCAGACTTGACTGACTCAGACAGAGTAGTTTATTTTCTGTCAGTACTTATGGAAGAGATGTTGCCAACTATAAAGGGCCAAACAAATCTTCATGCAACCCAAAAGCCCCCCATACAATCTAGATGGAAGATTATTAGAAGGTCCACCTTAAAATGACAAGCTATAAACATAAAGGAAATAAAGGCTGTGCACATACTGATGGGTAAATATGTCTTACCTGCTCTACAGCATTATTGGTCCAGTGACCTCAGCAGGGGTGTTGCTTCAATTAAGACTTAATGACTTAAATCAGATTTAAAAAACTGACTGAAAATATATACTGCAATGACAATTCAAAAGGCATGGCTGAAGGAGAACCTAGCTATAACTGACTTCACAAACTGCGTCCAATTATAGATGTCTCAATAGCCACCTTAAGGAGATGTGGCATCAAGTGTCATGATAGTTGATGAAAACATGGTGCCATTCAAGGGTCATTCATCAATACAATACAATACATGCCCTTGAAGCCCGTCAAATGTGGGTACAAAATGTGGTATACTGACTCTGAAACCGGGTTTTGAGCCACTTTGACATCTACGGTGTAAAAAATGACATATGCAATGACTCATCTCTCCATTTAGGTAAGAGTGTTGTGCTGGGACTATGCCATTCATAGCACCATTTGCAGAGGCTCATTGCCTTCAATAAGTATTTTATGTCCTGTAAACGGACGAAAAACCTGATTGCAGTGGGAACATATATTGTCAGCAAAGTATGAGCAAATAGAAAGGGGCTACCAAATGTGCTGAGGAAGAAAGAAAATTTACAGTATGGAGAATTTTGGTTTCCTATGAAAGGATGTGTGTTAGCAGTAAAGTGGTAGGACAATAGAAATGTGACAGTTTGGTCAATGTTCCACAATCCACAAAGTATCACTGTGGTCAAAAAAAAAAAAAAGGCAGTTCCTTCTCTAATTTCCCTTACCCAAGAGCAGTTACGGCAGTTGCAGTAGCCCTGGTGGTGCAGTAGTTAAGAGCTTGCCTGCTAACCAAAAGGTCGCTAGTTCAAACCCACCAGCTGCTCTTTGGAGAATGCCATGGAGCAGTTCTACTCTGTTCTGTAGGGTTGCTATGAGTCTGAATCAACTCCACAGCAACAGGTTTATGGAATGAGTGGAACGTTTTGACCAGAGGCTCGAAAGTTACAAGATCCGAAAGTGCTCTCCCAAATGATGACTTTGATTGCTGTATTTTCTCATTGACCTTGCTATTGTAAACAGTTTTACAATTTGGAACATTATCCATGGGGCAAAATATTACCAACTATCCTTCAGGTTTGCTCTGAGTAAACAGCTTTGTGGGTACCAGGAAAGGAAGAGAAGAGGAAGAATCTCAATCCTGGCAATGCACAAACCAGGAACAAGTGGGGTGCCAGATGAGCTACAGCTCCAAAAGGATGGAAAGCATTATCCTGTCAATGCTTCTCAAAGGTGATGCAAAGAATGCAGCATTAATAAGAAGAGAGTAGAACAAAATGTATGTGCAGGCATTGCCAGGTGCCTTTATGTATTGTACAATATTTTGAAAAGGTTCATGAAAAATAATAAAAGGGCTAATAAGAAAGAGAACAGAATAAAAAGCGTGTGCAGTCATTGCCAGGTGCCTTCATGTTTTACCTCAAGTTTTTCAAATTTTCAAGAAATAAAATTTTTTAAAAATTAAAAAAAAAAAAAATTATCCTTGACTCATGTCCCAAATATTTATTACACCCAGGTTCTGCTAGGGCAAAATTAATAGCACATAATGGGTGTCATGGGTTGAATTCTTTCCCCAAAAATATGTGCATCAAATTGGCTAGGCCATGATTCCAGTATTGTGTGATTGTCCACCATTTTGTCATCTGATGTGATTTTCCTATGTTTTGTAAATCTTACCTCTATGACGTTAAGGCTCTACATGTCTATCACTTTGTCATGCTGTCGGGACTTGTGTGTTGCTGTGATGCTGGAAGCTATACCGGCCATCCATGGCAGGTATGTTTCAGCTGAGCTTCGAGAATAAGACAGATAGGAACAAGCACCCAGTGGTCTACTTCTGAAAAGAATTAGCCAGTGAAAACCTTATGAATAATAGTGGAACGTTGTCTGATATAGTGCCAGAAGATGAGCCCCTCAGGTTGCAATGTGCTCAAAATAAAACTGGGGAAAAGCTGCCTCCTCAGAGTTGACCTTAATGAGGTAGATGGAGTTAAGCTTTTGGGACCTTCATTTGCTCATGTGGCATGACTCAAAATGAGAAGAAACAGCTGCAAACAAACATTCTTAATCAGAACGTGGAATGTACTAAGTATGAATTTAGGAAAAGAGGAAATGGTAAAAAAAAAGAAATGGAACACATAAAGATCAAAATCCTAGGCATTAAAAAAAACTGAAATAGACTGGTATTGGTCATTTTGAATTGGGCAACCATATGGTCTACTATGCTGGAATTGACACCTTGAAGAGGAATGGTGGTGCCTTCAGCATCAAAAAGAACATCTCAAGATCTATCCTGAAGTATAACGCTGTCAGTAATAGGGTAATATCTACATGCCTACAAAGAAGACCAGTTAATACAACTATTATTCAAATCTGCACACCAACCACTAAGGCCAAAGATGAAGAAAGTGAAAAATTTTACTTCTGCAGTCTGAAATTCATGCAATCAGAATGCACTGATAATTACTGGTGATTGGAATGTGAAAGTTGGAAACAAAGAAGGATCAGTAGTTGAAAATATGGCTTTGGTGATAAAAACAGTGCCAGAGACGGCATGATAGAATTTTACAAGACCAATGACATCTTCGTTGCAAACACCTTTTTTCATCAACATAAACAGTGACTATACACATGAACCTCACTAGATGGAATACTCAGAATTGAATTGACTACATCTGTGGAAAAAGATGGCAGAAAAGCTCAACATCATCAGTCAGAACAAGGCCAAGGGCCAACTGCAGATCAAACCATGGATTATTCATATGCAAGTTCACGTTGAAACTGAAGAAAATAAGAACAATTCCACAATGGACAAAGTACAGCCTTGAGTACGTCCCACCTGAATTTAGAGAACATCTCAAGAATAAATTTGACACATTGAATACTAGTGACCAAAGACCAGATGAGTTGTGGAAGGACATTATACATGAAGAAAGCAAGAGGTCATTAAAAAGACAGGAGTGGAAGAAAAGACCTAAATGGATATCAGAAAAGACTGACTCTCCCTGTTGAAAGTCGAGTAGCTAAAGCAAAAGAAAAAAAAAAAAGATGAAGTAAAAAAGTCAAAGAGGGGGCTGGAGAAGACAAAGTAAAGTATTATGATGACACGTGCAAAGACCTGGAGATAGAAAACCAAAAGAGAAGAACATGCTCAGCATTTCTCAAGCTGAAAGAACTGAAGAAAAAAAAATCAAGCCTTGAGGTACAATACTGAAGGATTCTATGGGGAAAATATTAAAAGATTCAGGAAGCATCAAAAAAAGAAGGAATATACAGAGTCTCTATACCAAAAAGAATTGGTCAATGTTCAACCATTTCAGGAGGTAATATATGACCAGGAACTGATGTACTGAAGGAAGAAGTTTTCTATACCAAAAAGAATTGGTCAATGTTCAACCATTTCAGGAGGTAATATATGACCAGGAACTGATGTACTGAAGGAAGAAGTCCAAGCAGTACTAAGGCAATAATGAAAAAAAAAGGCTTCAGGAGTTGATGAAATACCAATTGAGATGTTTTGACGAATGTATGCAGTGCCAGAAATGCTCACTTGTCTATGCCAAAAAATTTGGAAGACAGCTACCTGTCCAACCTGCTGGAAGAGACCCATATTTATGCCTATTCCCAAGGAAGGTGATCCAACCGAATGCCAAAATCATCAAACAATATCATTAATATCACATGCAAACAAAATTTTGCTGAAGCTCATTCAAAAGAGTTTGTAGCAGTATATCAATAGGGGACTGCCTGAAATTTAAGTTGGATTTAGAAGAGGATGTGGAACCAGGGATATCATTGCTGATGTCAGATAAATTCTGGCTGAAAGCAGAGAATACCAGGAAGATGTTTACCTGCATTTTATTGACTATGCAAAGGTCTTGACTGTCTGGATCATAACAAATTATGGGTAATATTGCAGAGAATGGGCATTCTGGAATACTTAGTTGGGCTAATGAGGAATCTGTACATGGATCAAGAGGCAGTCATTCAAACAGAGCAAAGGGGTAATGCATGGTTTAAAGTCAGGAAAAGAGTGTGAAAGGGTTGTATCCTTTCACAATACCTATTCAATCCATATGCTGAGCAAATAATCCAAGAAGCTATAATATATGAAGAAGAACAGGGCATCATTAACAACCTGAGATATGCAGATGGCACAATCTTTCTTGCTGAAAGTGAAAAGGACTTGAAGCACTTACTAATGAAGACCAAAGACCACAGCCTTCAGTATGGATTGCACCTCAACATAAAGAAAACAAA
Organism: Loxodonta africana; assembly: GCF_030014295.1. NCBI lineage: Eukaryota > Metazoa > Chordata > Mammalia > Proboscidea > Elephantidae > Loxodonta > Loxodonta africana. The sequence goes on from NC_087346.1 coordinate 130,096,416, forward strand.
AATCCTCACAGCTGGGTCAGTAAGCAACATCATGATAAATGGATAAAGACAGAATTTGTCAAGGATTTCCTTTTACTTGGATCCACAATCAATGCCCATGGATGCAGCAATCGAGAAATCAAAAGATGCATTGCATTGGGCAAATCTGCTGCAAAAGACCTCTTTAAAGTGTTGAAAAGCAATGATGTCACCTTGAGGACTAAGGTATGCCTGGTCCAAGCCATGGTGTTTTCAATGGCCTCATATGCATGCAAAAGTTGGACAATGAATAAGAAAGAATGAAGAAGAATTAATGCCTTTAAACTGTGATGTCAGCAAAGAATATTGAATATAACATGGACTGCCAAAAGAACGAACTCATCTGTCTTGGAACAAGTACAGCCAGGATGCTCCTTAGAAGCAAGGATGGTGATGCTTCCTCTCACATACTTTGAATTTGTTATCAGGAGGGATCAGTCCCTGGAGAAGGACATCCTGCTTGGTAAAATAGAGGGTCAGTGTAAAAGAGGAAGACCCTCAAAGAGATTGATTGACACAGTGGCTGCAACAATGGGCTTAAGCATAGCAACAATTGTGAGGATGATGCAGGACCTGGCAGTGTTTCCTTCTGTTGGAAGCAACTCAAAGACACATAACAACAATGATATTAATAAGGTGGAATAGACGGCAGTTAGGTTTAAGAGGCAGGACTCAATCTATAAGAGTGAACTGTGTCTTGAGCCAATACCTTTTGAGATATATAATAGAGAAGCGAGCAGAGAGACAGGGGGACCTCATACCACCAAGAAACCTCATACCACCGGGAGCAAAGCACATCCTTTGGACCTGGGCTTCCTGTGGGGAAAAGTTGCAATTCCAGGGGAAGATTGATGAGAAGGACCTTCCTTCAGAACTGACACAGAGAGAAAGCCTTCCCCTGAAGCTGATGCCCTGAATTTGGACTTCTAGTCTACTAGACTGTGAGAAAATAAATTTCCCTTTGTTAAAGCCATCACCTGTGATAGTTCTGTTATAGCAGCACTAGATGGCTAAGACAATGGGTATCAAACTCTATAACTTATAACAAAAATGATGAGCTGGTCCTTTAATCAGCATGCCTTGCATTAGTGAAAACACATAGTATCAACCAAAAAAAATTCAAAGAAGAAAATAATCGGGTCTTGTAAAGGTTAAAATGAGCTAGTGAGTAACATCAGAAGAACATGAATAATTTTCTTAATATACAAACACCCAGGCTTCATCAGTAAACGCCCCAGTTCAGTAGGTCTATGCTATCTGTCCTATACAATCCAAGTTAAAATCTACTACAAAAGCACATAGATTATTTATTATAAAGATGTTATTTTATTTTGGAAATGGAAAGGAAAAGTATAGAAAAAAAATTCCTGATATTTTTTCAGATTATATTTAAAATAAATTTTCATATTTATAATTCTCATTTGATATTCATATACACTTTTCAGTTATGAAAGACAGAGACTAGATTATAATTTCATTTTTACTAGTTACGTAAGAAAGTCCAAGAGGATCTCCCTTGAAACAAAATTTAGGTGACGTTTTTGCAAGGGTATGGTTGAGTTGGAAATCAAGATCATAATTTCCTGGAGTAGTTTACTAATCATCAGGACTAGTAAGTGTTTATCTACAACCTAGATATTGACTAGTTAATTGATTCCTTCATTTGACTCCATTCATTTATTCATTCTTTCAACATGTTGACATTGAGAGCCCACTAGACATTAATCTTGTGTTTTCTACATTATTCTCTTGACTATAATTAAAGGTACTTATGATGAAATATTTAAAATACCTTAAGAAAAAAAAATTTAAACAATGCAATAAATTTTTGATTAGAAGTCATCACTCCTATGATCACATAAGAAAAAAGCTGAACAAACTGAAAATCAGAATCTTTTTCTAAATCTATCAGAGAATTGAAGTCACAGAGTAAACTGCCACCCTCAATACTAGAAAGAAAGGCAACAGAGATAATCACAGAAGAAATCAGCCTACTGGAGCAGAAGCCACTGGAGCCAGTAGCAGGTAGAAATAGTAATTGATGAATTGCAGGAGGCTGAGTGTGGACTAGCTTGAGAATTTAAAAACTCCTGTAGGTCCATTCTTAGGTGAGACCTACATTTTCAAGGTTTTAACTACAGGAACCACAGAGATTCTCGAAATGGACACCAGAAAAAGATCTCTTGTTTCAGAGAGAGTGGGGAAATAACCAATCTCAAACATACCTAGTTGTTTCTCCATAATAAAAGCCTGAATTACAGGAAAACTACTTCACTAGAACCTTATCTGACATCAGGTAAAGGGAAGGCAATTGGATGACTCTAGCCCCATTTAGCCTTCCTGTCTCACAAAAGGAAAAGAAAAAAAAGAAAAAGACTAAGACTAAGAAAATCTTCTGAAAGTCATAACCCAGAGACTCAGGCCTGCTAAAAATTCTGATATATAATCATAAGATTATATAACACTTCCCTTCCCCAATACCTTACAGCCACATTAACAGGGGTCCAGTTATAATAATAGAGGGTAAAAACTGAAGAACTGAAAGACACATTCAATTTAAGAAAGGTTTCTTAAGGAAATCCAAAGAGAATAGGAAGAAAAGCAAACAAACAAAAAACAATGAAACTAGAGGAAACGACGTTCTGGCACCTACAGCTACAGCAAACATTAAACATAGCTTAGCTTCAGTCAGATGAACATAAAACCTTACACTAAAAGACTGAGTACCTGAGTTCTCATTACCAAATACAACCTGTCAAACATTCAACAAAAAAATCACAATGTGTACTAAAAGGTAAAAAAAATATATTACACACACACTTTGAAGAGACAAAGCATCAGAACCAGATTTAGATATGACACAGATTTCAGAATTATTAGACAGGGGACTTAAAATCACTAATATATAAGGGCCCTAGTGGTACAGTGGTTAAAGGGCTCATCTGCTGACTGAAAGGTCTGCAGTTTGAACCCACCAGCTGCTCTGTGAGAGAAACATGTGGCAGTCTGCTTCTGTGAAGACTTATAGCCTTGGAAACCCTATAGGGCATTTCTACTCTGTCCTATAGGACCACTATGAGTGGAAATTGACTTCATGGTAGCGGGTTTTGGGATCATTAGTACATGGAGCTGGGGTAGCACAAGTGATTTGCAATTGGCTATTACCGAACACTTGGCAGTTTGAACCTACCTAGAGGCTCCACTGAAGAAAGTCCTGGAGAACTGCTTCCACAAAGAAAACTCTATGGAGCAATTCTACTCTGTAACACATGGGTCATCATCAGTCAAAATTGACTCAATGACAACAGATTATTTATTTATCTTTTGTTATCATTAATACATTAAAGATTCCAGTGGTAAAAGCTGGCAACATGCAAACACATATATAAGCAGAGGTATAACTCTAAGAAAGAATCAAAAGACAGTTGTAAACATCAAAAACATTGTAACAGAAACAAAGAACACCTTTAATGAACTCATGAGTAGACTATACAAAATTGAGGAAAGAATCACTGAGCTTGAAGATGTGTCAATAACAAAATCTAAAACCAACACACAAAGAGAAAAATAATGAAATAAAAGAATATCAAAGCACTTTGGAACAATTATAAGAGGCATAACATACATGTAATTGGAGTACTAGAAAATGAACAGAGAAAAGAGCATAAAGAATAATTTAAGTCAAAATGGCTGAGGATTTTCCAAAATTACTGACAGACACTTAAACCACAAATCCAGGAAAATTAGAGAACACCAAGGGGAATTAATGCCAAAAATCTAACTGTAGAAAATCTAAGACAAAGACAAAAGTTTTGAGAGTAACCAGAAAAAAAAAGCACCTGGCCTATAGAGGAACCCTGGTGGCATAGTAAAGAGCTACATCTGCTAACCAAAAAGTCAGCAGTTCACATCCACCAGGCACTCCTTGGAAACTCTATGGGGCAGTTCTACTCTGTGCTATAGGATTGCTATGTGTTGGAATCAACTTGATGGCAACAGGTTGGGTTTTTTTTTATTTTATAGAGGAACAGTGAAAGGGATCACAAGGCTATGGACTTCTCCTCAGAAATCATGCACACAAGAAGAGATTGGAGTAAAATACTAAAAGTGTTGAAAGAAAAAAGCACCAACATAGAATTCTGTATCCAGTGAAATTATCCTTTAACATAGTTTAAATACAAAGACAGAGATTGATAAAAAGTAATGAGAAAAATATACTGTGCAAAAACCCATTTAAAAAAGCTGTATATTAATTTCAGGCAAAGTTGATTAAGAACAAAGGGAATTATCAGGAATATATAGTAGAATTGCATAATAACAAAAGAGTAAATTTTCTAAGAAAACACAGCAACACCTAATAGGTAATCATCTAAAACATTTTTAGAAATTAAACTCTTATTTTTGTTGTTGTCTAGTTCCCTGGAGTTGGTTCCAACTCATGGAGACCCTATGTACAACAGAATGACACACTGCCCTGGACTGCACCATTCTCACAATCATTGTTATGTTTGAGCCTATTGCAGCAGCCACTGTGTCAAGCCATCTCATTGAGGGCTTTCCTCTTTTGTGTTGACCTTCTACTTTGCCAAGCATAATTTCCTTCTCCAAGGACTGGTCCCTCCTGGTAACTTGTACAAAGTAAGTAAGATGAAGTGCTGCCGTATTCACTTCCAAGAACACTCTGGCTGCATTTTTTCTAAGATAGATTTGTTAATCTGGCAGTCAATGGCATATTCAATATTCTTTGCCAACAGTATAACTAGAATGCATCAATTCTTTGATCTTCCTTTTTTATTATCCATCTTTCACAAGCATATGAGGCCGCTGAAAATACCATAGCTTGGGTCAGGTGCATCTCAGTCCTCAAAGTAACATTTTTGTTTTTTAACGTTTTAAAGAGGTTGTTTGCAGAAGATTTGCCCAATACAATACCTCCTTTTATTTCCCGACTGCTGCTTCCATGGGCATTGATTGTGAATACAAGTAAAATTAAATCCTTGGCAACATCAATATTATCACCATTTGTCAGGATGTTGCTTATTGGTCCAGTTTTGAGGATTTTTGTTTTCCTTATGCTGAGGTATAATTCATACTGAAGGCTGTAGTCTTTGTTCTTCATCAGTAAGTGCTTCAAATCCTATTCACTTTCAGCAAGCAAGGTTGTGTCATTTGCATATTGCAGGTTGTTAAGACTTCCACTAATCCTGATGCTCCCTTCTTCATATAGTCCAATTTCTCAGATTATTTGCTCAGCATACAGATTGAATAAATATGGTGAAAAGATGCAACACTGACACACACCTTTCCTGATTTTAAACAACGAAGTATCTCTTGCTCTGTTCAAATGACGGCCTCTTGGTCTACGTACAGGTTCCCCATAAGTAGAACTACCTGTTCTGGAATTCCCACCTTCGCAGTGTTATCCATAATTTGTTATGATCCACATAGTTGAATGCCTTTGCATACTCAGTAAAACACAAGTAAACATTTTCTAGTATTCTCTGCTTTCAGCCAAGATCCTTTTGACATCAGCAATGATATTCTTCCTTCCATGTCCTCTTCCGAATCCACGTTGAATTTCTGGCAGTTCTATGTTGATGCAGTCCTGCAAGCACTTTTGAAAGATATTCAACAAAATTTTACTTGCCTATGATATTAATGATACTGTTAAATAATTTTCACATTCAGTTGAATCACCTTTCTTTGGAGTGGCCACAAGTATGGATCTTTTCCACTTTGTTGGTCAGGTAGCTGTCTTCCAAATTTCTTGGCATAGAGAGTGGACACCTCCAGCGCTGCACCAGTTTGTTGAAACATCTCAATTGGTATTTCCTCAATTCCTGGAGCCTTGTTTTTCACCAATTCCTTCAGTGCAGCTTAGACCTCTCCTTTCAGTAACATCAATTTTTGATCATATGCTACTTCCTGAAATGGTTGAAGGTCAACTAATTCTTTTTGGTACCATGACTCTGTGTATTCCTCTCATATTCTGTTAATACTTCCTGCATCATTCAATATTTTGTCCATAGAATCCTTCAGTATTGCAACTTGAGGCTTGAATATTTTCTTCAGATCTTTCAGTTTGAGAAATACTGAGTGTGTTTTCCCTTTTGGGGAAGATCTTTGCACATTTCATTATAATATTTTACTTTGTCTTTTCAAGCCGACCTTTGAAATCTTCTGTTCAGCTCTTTTACTTTATCACTTCTTCCATTTGCTTTAGCTACTCTATGTTCAAGAACAAGTTTCAGAGTCTCTTCTAACATTCATTTTGGTCTTTTCTTTCTTTCCCACCTTTTTAATGCTTTTTTCATGTATGATGTCCTTGATGTCTTTCCATGTCTCATCTGGTCTTTGGTCATTAGTGTTCAATATGTCAAATCTCTTCTTGATAGTCTAAATTCAGGTGGGTTATACTCAAGGTTGTATTTTGGCTCTTGTGGGCTTATTTTAATTTTCTTCAGCTTCACCTTGAACTTGCATAGGAGCAGTTGATGGTCTGTTGCACAGTCAGCCACTGACTTTGTCCTAACCGACGATATTGAGCTTTTCCATCATCTCTTTCCACAGATGTAGTCGATTTGATTCCTGTGCTTCTTCCATCAGGTGAAGGCCACGTGTGTAGCCGTCATTTATATTGTTGCAAAAAGGTATTTGCAGTGAAGAAGTCTTTAGTCTTGCACAATTCTATCATGTGATCTCTATCACCAAAACCATGTTTTCCAACTACCAATCTTTCTTCATGTCCAACTTTCACATTCCAATCATCAGTAATTATCAATGCACATTGATTGAGTGTTTGACCAATTTCAGACTTCAAAAGTTGGTGAAAATCTTCATCCTCATCTGTGGCATTAGTGGTTGATGCATAAATTTGGATAATAATTGTATTAACTAATATTTCTTATAGGTGTCTGGATTGTACTTTAGGATAAATCTTGAAATGTTCTTTTCAACCATGACTACAATGCCATTTCTCTTCAATTGTCATTCCTGGCTTAGCAGACAATATGACTGTCTTATTCAAAATGGCAATAAAGATTGATATCCTAGGCATTAGTGAGTAGAAATGGACTGATATTAGCTATTTTGAAACTCTATTAATAAATACTAAAGGAGACTCAATGGCACTACTACTGCTAATCAGTGGTTCAGTGGTTCAAACCCATCAGCCACTTCATGGGAGAAAAATGTGACAGTCTGAGTCTGTAAAGATTATAGTCTTGGAAACCCTAAGGGACAATTTCACTCTATCCTAAAGTGTCGCTATAAGTTGGAATCAACTTGACAATAGTGGTTTTCTGGGGGGTTATTAATAAATAAATAAATAATTCCTAAAAAATGTGGTAATTTTTTTTGTTCCCATTTTTCTATTGAAAATATAAAATGCTGTCACATGAGTTGAATGTCATTATGCGTTAGACTACTTTCCCTTCAAGCCAACAGACTTATCCAGAATATCATTTCATAGTGTCGTTGCATATACATGTAAACCTAACTATATAAAGTGTTTTACACCATTTACATAGTTTCAAATTTTATATAATGCTACTATGTGCATTTATTCTTCTCTAACATACTGTTTTCATATCCAGAGTTGTATATGCTTATATATGTACATATATGTATATATATATATACCCTCTCTTTGTCTCTGTATATAAAAAAATATATATATTCTTTTTTTAGACTAAACTTCATTGATATATATATCTCGATTTTATTCAATATTACCGGAGTCGATATTTTACTGTATAAACAGATTATGGTTTACAGATCTATTCTCCCATTGATGGATGTATGGAAGTCATATATCTCAATGAGCCTTTTAAAACTCAAAACTTTTGGTTTGTCAGATTAGTTAAAGTTGTAAGGGCAGCAAAAGTTTTATCTCTATCTTTCCATGCTGGTTTTGGCTACCACTTTGTTTTTGGCCCCCCTGTATTTTCCTCACATTAATAGGATTTTACCTGTTTTAAATGCCAGTTTATGTAATTTACCTATCAAACAATATTTTTAATTCTCGGGTCTCATTGATGTTCTGTTGTTGTTGGTAAGTGCCATTGAGTCAGTTCCAATTCATAGTAACCCTATGTACAACAGAATGAAACACTGCCTGGTCCAGCCCCATCCTCATATTCATTGATATGATTGAACAAGTCATTGTTGCAGCCACTGTGTCAATCCATTTCATTGAGGGTCTTCCTCTTTTTTCCTGACCCTCCACCTTACCAAGCATGTTGTCTTTCTCCAGGAACTTGTCCCTCCTCATTACATGTTCAACATATGTGAGACGAGGTCCCACTATCCTCATTTCTAAGGAGTACGGATGTTTTAGACTTCCTTTTGTCATAGCATGCAAACATAAAACCTTACATAGGTTAAGGGTCATTCAAGTGTCTAGGACCAACTCTGAGGTGCAAGCCTGGGAGGCGCAAGTAGCACAAACATCATCTTCTAACCAGAAGTTCGAAGATTGTAATCCACCCACCGGCTCCACAGAAGAAAGGTTGGGCAAACTACTACTGTAAAAATTGTAGCCCAGAGAACCTTATGGAGAAGTTCTACACTGTAACATATTGGATCATCATGAGCTGGGGACTGAATCCACACAGCTAACAAAGGTATGTACTTATACATACAAATATAATAGATTCTGAATATAATATATTTTGATATTTATTTAGGAATATATAATATATTGGAAACCCTGGCAACGTAGTGGTTAAGAGCTAAAGCTGCTAACCAAAAGATCAGCAGTTGAAATTCACCAGGCACTCCTTGGAAACTCTGTGTGGCAGTTCTACCCTGTCCTTTAGGGTCACCATGAGTCAGAATCAACTCAATGGCAACAGGTACGGTATATAATATATATGTTGTTGTTGTTAGGTGCTGTTGAGTCAGTTCTGACTCATAGCGACCCTATGCACAACAGAATGAAACACTGCACAGTCCTGAGCCATCCTTACAATCATTGTTATGCTTGAGTTCATTGTTGCAGCAACTGTGTCAATCCACCTCATTGAGGGTCTTCCTCTTTTCTGCTGACCCTGTACTCTGCCAAACATGATGTCCTTCTCCAGGGACTGATCTGTCCTGACAACATGTCCAAAGTATGTAAGAAGCAGTCTCGTCATTCTTGCCTCTAAAGAGCATTCTGGTTGTACTTCTTCTAAGACAGATTTGTTCGTGCTTTTGGCAGTCCATGGTATATTCAATATTCTTCACCAACACCAAAAATTCAAAGGCGTCAATTCTTCTTCAGTCTTCCTATTCATTGTCCAGCTTTCACATGCATATGATGCGATTGAAAATACCATGGCTTGGGTCAGGCGCACCTTAGTCTTCAAGGTGTCATCTTTGCTTTCCAAAACTTTAAAGAGGTCCTTTGCATCAGATTTGCCCATGGCAATGCGTCTTTTGATTTCTTGACTGCTGTTTCCCTGGGTGTTGATTGTGGTTCCAGGTAACATGAAATCCTTGACAACTTCAATCTTTTCTCCGTTTATCATGATGTTGCTCATTGGTCCAGTTGTGAGGATTTTTGTTTTCCTTATGTTGAGGTGCAATCCACACTGAAGGCTGTGGTCTTTGATCTTCATTAGTAAGCGCTTCAAATCCTCTTCACTTTCAGCAAGCAAGGTTGTGTCATCTGCATAAAGCAGGTTGTTAATGAGTATTCCTCCAATCCTGATGCCCCGTTCTTCTTCATATAGTCCAGCTTCTCAGATTATTTGCTCAGCATACAGATTGAATAGGTGTGGTGAAAGAATACAACCCTGGCGCACACCTTTCCTGACTTTAAACCAATCAGTATCCCCTTGATACCACCTCTTGATCTATGTAAATGTTCCTTATGAGCACAATTAAGTGTTCTGGAATTCCCATTCTTATAATATATATAGTATATAACATTTGCAGCCCTGTTGGCCCAGTGGTTAAGAGCTCAGCTGCTAACTAAAAGGTTAGCAGTTCAAATCCTCCATGGGCTCCTTGGAAACCCTATGGGGCTGTTCTACTCTGTCCTATAGGGTCACTATGAGTCCGAATAGACTCAGTGGCAGTGGGTTTGTTTTTGTTTTTGTTTTTTTTATATAACATTTATATTACAGCATTATTTATAGTATGTGTATTATATTATATACAATTTTATAGAAAACCGAAACCAAATCCATTGTCATTGAGTTGAATTAATGTGAGTTATTGTAAAGTTGCAATATTTGGTATAAGATGGGATTATTCCATACTATTGTTTCTATTTCACATTGTCCTTGAGATCTTGGCCATTAAAAGAAGACACAAATGGCCTATAAGATTTGAAAGGTGTGTCACAATGATTTTTTTTTAAGGTATAATGACTATTTACAAGAAACATTTCAAATAATTTACAGGAACGGTTACAATATATAAGGCATTTTTAGCAAAGTTGTTGCATTCAAGATGAAACAACAAAACTCAATTGAGTTTACATATATCTTTGATAACCAATTAGAAATAATTTAAAAAATCACATACTAAGTTTAAGAAAAATTATGCAAATTCCTCATTGAATAAATTAAAAATATTCAAAAACAATAAATCCATAAAGGGAGAGCTATGTTATAAACAAAGATCGTGAGCATGGCACTGGACCAGGCGGTGTTTCCTCCTATTGTACGTAGGGTTACTATGAGTCAACACTGATATGCTGGCACCTAACAACAACAACATTTTAAGTTCATAAGTGAACAGAATCAATTTGTGAAAGAATATTGATTCTCTCCAAATTAATATAAAAACTAGTTTTGATAAAACTGGATAACGTGATTCTATAATTTTTATTGAAAAGTACAGAATGAGAAATACCCAAAAACATCTGGATGGAGAACAGGATGGGTAGACATAATATGTGTACACAAAGGACTTCAACAAAGTAAGCTGTTTCGTTTTTAAGAAAGATGAAACGGGAAAAAGGAAGGAAGAAAGGAAGGAGGGAGGAAAGAAGGGTGGGAGGAAAGGAGAAAGAAAAAAAGGAGGGAGGGAGAAAGGTGAGAAGGGAGGGAGAAAAGGGATATGGGAAGAAAAATG